>NW_006284334.1:0-268 GCF_000327345.1 Myotis davidii | reverse complement strand
CCTGCCTCAGAGGAGGTGCTGCCTCTAGCAAAGACATTAGAGCCAGCTCAAGGCCTGTTTGTTCAATGTGGTCACACTGCCATCAGAAGTATTTGTTTTACCCTCACACATTGACCTTTTACTTTTATTTTCTTTAATTATTGCATTTTTGTTTCTCTATGGCTTGATTCAGTTTTTTATTTTTATTATTTGTGGGTTTTTATTTTACCTTTATTCTTTTTTTTCTGTTTTAAGTCTTCATTTTCCCGTGTTGTAATTAATTTTAAAT
>NW_006284333.1:297059-300512 GCF_000327345.1 Myotis davidii | reverse complement strand
ATCTGGGCACAACAAGAATAATTCAAAAATTTGTTTAAAAAATAGAATGCAGAGTCACATTTCCCCATCCTCGTATAAGAAAAGTTGATTTCTGGAACAGTTAAAACAGAGGTCTTCTGGATTGGAGAATACCATACACATTTATCTGAGATTAGAATAGCAAAAATAAAGAGAATTGAATGGACATTTGCTTCCTGGGTGCTGAACGCCCCCATTCAAAGCCCCTCTGACCACTCTTTGGCTCCCAGCAGTTAGCATCAACATTCATGTGCAGGCACGAAATTTGAATGTCTTCTGTAGAAAAGTCAACACAAGCTAGTACATAAGTAGTTACAGAAAATTGACCCAACATGCTCAGAACTTCAAATCAGACCTTTTTAATTTACAATTTTCAATCTATAATAATAAAAGAGTAATATGCTAATTAGATGGGATGTCTTCCGGACATCATTCTGGATGTCGTTCCTGATGAAACCTGGGCTGGAGGGAAGCCAGCCAGGGTCCTGGGTGCCTGCGGCGGCCTCGGGGAAGCTAGCCCGGTCCCGGGTACTGGAGGGAAGCTGGTGCCGACAGCTCGGGGAAGGAAGGCCTACTCTTGCATGAATTTCCGTGCATTGGGGATCTAGTTATGTATAATCAAGGATTACCCAAACATTTGAGAAAAACCCCTAGGAAGCCTAAGTGTAGAAATACAGTGAAACTTTGGCTCTTCAACTTAACTTGTTCTGGAAGGCAGTTCAAGAAGCAATGTTGACCCTAGCTGGTTTGGCTCGGATAGAGCTTTGGCCTGTTGCCTGAAAGGTCCCTGGTTCGATTCTGGTCAAGGGCACATGCCCTGATTACAGGGTTGATCTCCAGTGGGGTCCTCCAAGAGGCAGCCAATCAATGCTTCTCTCTCATCATTGATGTTTCTATCTCTCCTTCCTCTGGCTTCCTTTCTGAAATTAATAAAACTATATTAAAAATAAATGAATAAAAAGAAGCAATGTGTTTGAAAACCTAATCATTTTCCCCATTAGAATAATGCAAATTGAATTAATCTGTTCCAAACCCCTAAATCAGTGGTTCTCAACCTTCTGGCCCTTTAAATACAGTTCCTCATGTTGTGACCCAACCATAAAATTATTTTCGTTGCTACTTCATAACTGTAATGCTGCTACTGTTATGAATTGTTATATAAATATCTGATATGCAGGATGGTCTTAGGCGACCCCCGTGAAAGGGTCGTTCGATCGCCAAAGGGGTCGCGACCCACAGGTTGAGAACCTCTGCCCTAAATGATTCCCTGTTTTAACCCTTCTTATATACAGTACATGTCTAATGTACTCTTTAATATGTAAACAAATATTTCTCTTCTTAAGCTTATTGAAACACCCCTACTAGCCTTAAAGGAATAACTTTCAGCTCTCTTCCAGGGATGCAGCATCTTTGCTTTTTCACATAGCACTGCCTCTGAAATGCTTTTCATTTATCCAAATCAGTAACAGTTTTTCTACCTCCTCAATTGCCTGTGATCTGTTGTTTTGTGAGTGCTATCACACCATTAGCAACATCAGCACACTTGATGGCCTTTTTATGTTTTAAAATTGTGCTAATCATTTCTCCAGCAACAAAAGCAAAACAAACAAATAAAAACAACAACAAAAACCCACAAAAATATTCACAGCACAATTTCTTGAGATGCAAACAACAGGAGGGTTAGCTGTAAACTGACTTGCATTTGCTCCCTTTTTTTGTGGCCCCAGAGATGGTTTTTGTGAGCATGAAAGGGTTGTCAGGATGAGAACTGAAGTTTTGTTAAAAAATGGAGACATTTTTTTCTGTGAACAACTTCTGTGAACAGTTGTTCAAGATGTGAGACATTTGAGAACTGAGGTTTGACTATAGTGCAACTTGAAGGAAATGGTGACATTTTAGAAATAAATTTTTAAAAAGAAGAAAAATACTATGAGGAAGGAATAGTCAAATAATTTTGAAGTGCTCTCAGAATGTTTTTTTTAATGACAGAAAGTTAAAAGTGTTGGAAGATAAATTCTAGGAGATCGTCCAGGAAAGAAAGCAAAAGAGAATAAGGTAGAAAAAAAGGTAATAATAGTAGAAGACAAATCCAGAAAGTCCAAATCTGAAGGATAGGAAGATAAAATGGAAAGGAAAAATCATTAATAAGTACATTAAAAAATATTTTCCAGAAATGATCAAAAGGGGTTTCCAAACATGCCAAATATTTAAGATAAAATACAAAGACAGTAAGACACATTATTTTTAAATTTCAAAACACAGCAAAAACAAAAAAAAAAACATTTTACAACTTTTCAAAAAGAGGGTGGAAAATGTCATATAGAAATTATTAAGAGTCATGATGACATCTACTTTTTTCACTGTAACATCAGAAAGTAGAAGACAATATAGTTATCTACCACTCAAACAACCTTCACTTAAGATGAAGTTAGTTAGAGCCCATCCAGCATGGCTCAGTGGTTGAGTGCAAACCTATGAAGCAGGAGGTCATGGTTCAATTCCCAGTCAGGGCACATGCCTGGGTTGTGGGCTCGATCCCCAGTGAGGGGCATGCAGGAGGCAGTTGATTAATGATTCTCTCTCTTCATTGATGTTTCTATCTTTCTCTCCCTTTCCCTTCCTCCCTAAAAACAATGAAAATACATTTTTTTTTTAGAAAGATGAGGTTAGAAAATTTTGCTAGTACAGACATTGACTTTCACAAATAAGTAGTACTTTCCATAAGCACTTTCTCGGAAATCTACTGGAGGATATATTCCATCAAAAAGAGGGGACAAATGACATAAAAGTGAAGATATGGGATGCAAGCAATAGGAGATCCAAAACAAAAGAGAGCAGTGAAGGAAATCTCAAGGAAGATGCTGAAAAGAGATCCCAGAATGACTGCCTGGAAAAAGTGGAGAGAGCAACCCAATCTAGATTGGGGCACAAGAATCCAATAAATTTAATAAAAATAAAGAATAAAATAAAAGCCCTCATTAAAAAAAAATTCTAGGAAAAAGTTTTCTGCAAAGATAAAATAAATAAAACACCAGATGTGTCAATATCTTGAAAAGAGTTTTTTTAATTGGCACAGAATTTTTCAGGAAAAAAAGTGTATTTTTTTCTGTATGGCTTAGTTGCCATTACCTTGGTAAATTATGAACTGAATATTATAGGTATCCAAATTATAACTATATTTAGAATTTGTTGTGAGGTCTCCCAGCACTGGCAGATATAAGACTATAATTAGGTTGTCTGAGCTCTAGTCCAAGTGTTCATTCTACTATATTATGATGTCACTAGAGGCCTAGTGTATGAAAATTCATGCACTTGTGGGGGGCGGGTCTTTCAGCCCAGCCTGCACCCTCTGGCAGCCCAGGAGCCCTCTGGGGATGTCCAACTATGGAGTGGGCCTAAGCCATTAGTTGAACATCCTTAGTGCTGCCATGCAGC
>NW_006284333.1:291687-296991 GCF_000327345.1 Myotis davidii | reverse complement strand
ACACTGACCACCAGGGGGCAACTCCTGCATGGAGTGTCTGCCCCCTGGTGGTCAGTGCAATTCATAGCGACCAGTCATTCTTGGTTGCTCCACGGTTAGGGTTAATTTGCGAATTATCCTTTTATTATATAGGATAATGGACACTTAGATAAACCTTGGTAAGTCCCTTTTTAATACTCAGAAAATGTATATTAACAAGCTGATAAAGTCTAATATTTTATTGTTTCCATTTTCCTATACATAGCTTATATAGAAGTGGGACAGAATATTTAGCAAAGCCATGAACTGAAAATGTTTACTTCCTTCAAGGTTTTACTTCAACTTCAAGGAGCCTTTGTAAGCATCAACATATCTATTTATATTGGACAATTTCCCTGTAGGCTAATCAATTCCTGCAAGGAAATTGTTTTACCAGAACAGGTCCTCAGTGAAGAAAATAAGTTCTTTGAAAAAGTAATTTTTTTTTTTTTCAGTAATCAACTTAGGTTTAAATTGACAGGCTAGAACAAATCTTTCCTAAACCACCTCAGGTTTTTCAGTTGTCAATAGCTTCAAGAAAACCTTTTAAATATCTGTGCTGAAAAATGTCTTGGTACACATAATGTCCAAATCACTTGTGCTCTGTTATGGAACGTTAAATGTTATGAAGAAGCAGAACTTCAGTCTATCTCAATGGCAAAGAAGTACAACCCAAATAACACAATATTAAATTCTCACTCAGATACATAGAGAAAAATGCAAAATTATTGTCATAAAATGTTAGGTTTTATGTATTCATTAAAAGTAAATAACTGAAACCCCCTGAAGAATTTCAAAGGTTTGTATTAGGGTTTCACAGAGAAACAGAACCAATAGGATAAAATGGAACATGCAAAGTTTAAAATAATACCTTCTGCACATTTAATACCCCAAACTGTGGGAGTTTTTCAAAGCTTTTCTGAATGGAGAACTAAGAAAAAGATTAACCAACTTTGTGCATTTTATATCAGACCAGAGGCTGTCATGACTGATGTCAGGGTGATTCATTAGTAAATAGAGAAATATTATAACCTTCTCGGACCCAGTGATAGCACCTGTCTGTGCTGACCAAGTCTCCTTTTATTCTCTCCTTCTTTTGACCAGCATGGCATTATTGAATTTAAAATGTACCTGCCTGGCCCTGGCCAGGTGGCTCAGTAGATACAGCATTGCCCTGCGGACTGAAGGGTCACAGGCTTGATTCCGATCAAGGGCATGTACCTCAGTTGCAGTCTCCTCCTGGGACCAGGACCCTGGTCAGGGCACATGCAGGAGGCAATCAATCTATGTGTTTCTCTCACATTGATGTTTCTCTGTCTTCCCCTCTCTTTTCCATTCTCTCTAAAAATCAATGGAAAAATATCCTTGGGTGAGGATTAACAAAAAAATAAAAAATAAAAGATGTGTCTATCATTTTAAAACGTACCTGCCTGACAGTGAGGGTAATGTGCAGTAGCATATGTGATGTTCTGCACTGAAGAGACATGCCCTGCCCAGAACCCAGCCATGGTGTTGGTCCATGCCGTTGACTCTGATAAGACAACTTTTAGGATTTGATTCTCATCATAGCTCTAAAAGGCATCAATACTATTGCATTACCTTCAGTACAATGATATTTTTACTACACCAAATGGTATGAATTGTTGTCTTAAAAGATTTCTGGAGAGAAAAAAATCTTGTATTTTCAAAAAGTTTTATATGTTTTAAAAATATACCATTTAATATAGTTAGCAATAACTAGTATTTATTGACTCTTACTATGTACTAAATACCATGTTGAATCTTTTAGGTAATCTCATATCACTGGGCTGGAGGCATGATAGTTGCCACTTCCAGACAGTTTGTCCTTCCTTTCAACCCCAACACTGAATCTCATGTCATCAGTACATGTTCCTTATTGAAGTCTTTTACAGATGTCAGAATCATTCCCTCTTGTTTTATGAAGATTTTAGCTCCCAAGTCAATATAGTATTTTATAATCTACACTAATAAAAGAGAAACAAGCAAATTGGTGTCATTCCGCTACGCCCACCAGTCAATCAGGATGTGTATGCAAATTAACCCAACAAAGATGGTGGTTAATTTGTATACACAGGTGCAGAGCGAAGACTGAAGGCTCTGCCCCAGCAAAGACTGAAGACGACTGAAGACTGAAGACAACGGAAGACTGAAGATGACTGAAGACTGAAGAGGCTTGGCTTCTCCTCTGCGGCTGGAGCGAAGGCCTGGGTCCCGGTGCTGGAGGAAAACTGGTGTTGGCAGCCAGGGGAAGGAAGGCCTATTACACGAATCTCTTCGTGCAACCGGCTTCTAGTATTACTAATAATAATTCTTAGTGATTTCTTACATTTTTGGATTCTAAATTTCTGAAACTCCTCTCATTTAATAATCTGGGTCTCCACCTACTTTGAGCATTCCCTCCTATGGTTCATTCCTTCGAATTTCCCATAAGCTCAATTTCATGAAACTCATTCTAAATTGCCACTGTCAGTATCTCCAACTCTATCTCCAGGGCCTCAATTCCAAATATCTTTCATCCACACAAGTATCTGTCATTCATTGATTACACCACTTTTTCATTGTCAGTTTTCTGTTTCATGTGTTTCAGTAACTTTTAATCCATTTTAGGTACTACGGCCTATGATTATGGTCAGTCTCTTAAATGCACTCTCTATTTCCCTTCATCTCATTTACCTGACAAAACCTCAACCCAAATTAAATCCAATACTCCAAGGCCATCCTCACACAATCTGTGTTGACTGATTTCACTTTAAATCCATGACCACTCACCTTAAGTAGGATGTTAGTCTTCAGTCTGTTGCCCTTCCGTCCTTCTCTAGTCTCTTTGCCTAGTCCGTTCACTATTCCACTATTCTATAAGGCCATCACACACAGTTGTTTTTTTGTGTGTGTGTTTTATATAATAAATTTTCTGCAAGGAGAGACAGAAAAAGGTGGGACACACAATTTTTTTTTAACATCTCCAAAACCTTTTTCATATTCCTCACTCCAATATGATGACCCTGCTTTCTTGAGCACTAAGAAAATGGGAGAAAAAAGAAAATAAGTTTATCATGTCCATCCACCCCATCTACCCACCTTCCCGTATGTATGCCCATACATTCTACCAAAAGAGGCTATTATTATGGATGAACTAATCATGATCTTATATAAGTACAGCCCTCTACTAAGAACTCCAACTCATTTTCACCCAATCAATGACATTGTTTTGCTAATTCTCAAGTTTCTCTCATACATCATTAATTTTTTCCTCTCTATTGGATCATGACCATCAGCACTTTAAAAAAAATACCCTATATTAATCACACATAACTCTTCAGCATTTTCCTTCTCCCTCTTAAAACATTTCTCAAGAGTTGTCTATATCTGCTGTCTACAAACTTCTCTTTCCATTGTTTTCTATGATTATTTCAATCAGGGATTTACTCACAACCACTCTGCTGAAAGTAGCTCTCATCAGGGACACCGATAGCTTCATATTACTAAATAGGATTTTCATCCTATTTCATCCATCAGCTGCATTTTTCCCCACTTAGCTTCCAAGGTACCACATACCCCTTGTTTTCTTCCTTCATCCCTTGTTTTTGCTTCTTAGTCTCCTTTGTTGTTTCCTCCTCATTTACCTATTGGACCCAAGCACCCAGACTTCACGCTGCATTTTTATCTACTCTCATTTCCAAGGTGATCTCCTCTAGTCTCATGACTTTAAAGACCATCTTTAAGACTAGATCCATAAATTATGCCCTTCCCGATCCTTAGCTCTGAATTTCTGACATATGTATCCTAATTCCTTCCTTGTTTCTTTTTAGATGTTTTATGGGCACCTGAAGACCAAACTCCTGAACTATATCTCCAAATTTGTTTAACCCATAATTTTCTCAATCTCAATAAATAACAAATCTTTATTTCTTGCTCAAACCAGAAGTCTTGGAGTCATCTTTAACAACTCTCTTTCTCTCACTTTCCATTATCAAATGTGTCAGCAAAGCCTTTTGACTCTATCTCTAATTTATATTGAGAATCTGACCACTTCTCACCGCCTTCACTCCTATTTGTCCAAGCTGTTGTAATCCATCACATGGATAATTATAGTATTTTCTTTTTATATCTTGTCAGTTCTGCCCTTGATTCTTTCACATTGAAAGAAGTTTTTAGGGGTAAAGTAGGCAGGTTTAGGAACTTTCAGAAATTAAGGGGTCCATGGAAAAAGCACAGGGCTACAGAGCAGCAGAAGGTACATTTCCATAGAATAAGGGAACTGGAAACAGCAGAAGGTATGGATTTACAAAATAAAGAGAAGGAAGCCCTCATTCAGAGAGGGAAGAAGAAAGCCCGAAGGGAATGGGAAAGCAATAAGGGAGAAGAAGAGAGCCTCCAGTACCTCACATGAGGTTCAAGCTGTGGAGTTGCTATAGTAACCAACCTAAGGGGACAGTGACCAATCAGAGGGGATATCAGGGCACAAAGATCTGCAGACTTTATAAACCATAGGAAAAGAGACTTAATGGGATTCTTTCCCTTCCCCACATGGGAGTCTGTGCTTATTTCTCAATAAATTTCCACCTTTTACTATACCACCTTTCATCTGTGGTTTCATTCTTTGATACCACCTGGACAAGAGCTTAGGAACCATCCTGGTCAGAGGAGCACCAGGCCTTCCAGTACAACTTTTTAGTATTAACATTATCCTCAACATAGTAGCTAAAATCTGAGTCAAATCATTGCTTTTTCTGACCTGCCTCTTAAATCCCGCCATTCTGGTCTCCTCAGTCTTCATTGAAAATGCCACGCAGGCCTCAGGGCTATTGCACTTACTGTGTCTTCTGTTTGAAATGCTCTTTCCCAGATAAGAACATAGTTGTCTCTTTTACTTTATTAAAATACATATTCAAATATTACTTAGTACAAGACAGATGATTTCTCTTATCACCAGTATTTAATAGCAACCTCCTTCACACCCACTTACACATGTTGCATCCTTCTTATTCAGCTTATTTTTTTTCTGTAGCCCTTATCACTAACATTTTTTAAAAAAATATTTTTTATTGATTTCACAGAAGAAAGGGAGAGGGAGAGAGAGATAGAAACATCAATGATGAAAGAGAATTATTGATTGGCTGCCTCCTGCACCCCCCCCACTGGGGACCAAGCTTGCAACCTGGGCTTGTGCCCTTGACTGGAATCGAACCTGGGACCCTTCAATCCACAGGCTGAAGCTCTATCCACTGAGCCAAACCAACTAGGGCTATCCAAAATATTTTTTGA
>NW_006284333.1:279709-290067 GCF_000327345.1 Myotis davidii | reverse complement strand
ATCGTAAATGGGATTGTTTTTTTAGCTTCTCTTTCTGTGAGTCCATTGTTGGTGTATAAAAAAGCCATAGGTTTCTGGTTGTTAATTTTATCCCCTGCTACATTGCTGAATTCATTTATGAAATCTAATAATTTTTTGATGGAGTCTTTAGGGTTTTCTATGTACAGTATCATGTCATCTGTTAATAATGACAGTTTTACATTTTCTTTTCCAATTTGGATACTTTGTTTCTTCTTCTTGTCTAATTGCTATGGTTAGCACTTCCAGATCTATGTCGAACAGGTGTGGTGAAAATGGGCATCCCTGTCTTGTTCCTGTTCTTAGATGAAATGGTTTTAGTTTTTGCCCATTTAGTATGGTGTTGACTGTAGGTTTGTCATATAAGGCTTTTATTATGTTGAGGTATGATCAATTCAACATATTTTATATTTAGTTATTTATTTCTTTACTTTCTTCCATCACCATTAAAACGTAAATTTTGTAAGGGTGGGGCCTTGGTTTTGTTAAATGCTTTATCCTTTTTGTGGAGAAGAATACCTGGCTCTTAGTAGAAGCATAATAAAAAACTTTTAAAAATATATTTTAATTGATTTCAGAGGGATAGAGAGATAGAAATATCATTGATGAGAGAGAATCATTGATTGACTGCCTCTTGTACACCCCACACTGGGGATCAAGCCTGCAACCTGGGCATATGACCTGACCAGGAGTAGAACCATAACTTCCAGGTACATAGGTCAACACTCAACCATTGACCACCCCAGCCAGGCTAATAAATAGTTATTGCATAAAATAATGAATTTAATGGTATAATAATCATATGAGGTAGATAATACCATTCTTATTTAAAACTGGGCCTCAGGGAGATTAAGACATGTTATGGTCTGAATGTTTGTGTTCCTCCAAATTCATATGTTGAAATCCTAAGGTCCAATATTATGGTAATAGTGAGGAAGCATCTTTGGGAGGTGATTAGGACAGGAGGGGGGTGGGGCGGCTTATGAATAGAATCAATGTCCTTATAAAAGATGTTGGAAGAAGCTCAATAGCCACTTCCACCATGTGAGGACACAGTGAGAAGTCACAGTCTACCACTCAAAATAGAGTTTTCACCAGACCCTGACTATCCTGGCACCCTGATCTAGGACTTCCATCCTCCAGATCATTGAGAAATAAATTTCTGTTTTCTATAGGTTACCCATTGGCTATCCATAGCCTGTGATATGTTTGTTATAGCAGCCCACAGGTACAAAGATAAGTCACATGGCCAAAATTGGAGAGATTGTAATTCATTACACCTGGGCTTGATCGCAGAACTGTGCAATTGCAAATGCTAGGTTTATCACCACTATGTTATTTATGAGCCCTTATTTCAAAACAAACATCACCTCAAAAAATGGGTAGTCATCTCACTCACTAAAAAATTGGTAATGGAGTATAATGCAATAATTTAAAACAATTACATAGAATGTGTGCTTTAGACAAACACTGGACAGTAGAACCAGGATTTAATTTCTAAGAAACAGGGCTTAGATAAATGTAATTTTAGAAAATTTGCATGGAAAAATATGTTTATGTTAAGTAAAAATAAGTTTCACATATTATAAAAAACAAAATCACTTCACAAATAATTAACCATGTAATCATATTTATAAATAAAAACTACATTTTAACTTCTTTCCATTTCTAAAATTTCAGTGTTCTTTGATGCCACTTGTATTGTCCCAGGAAAACCTTGACTCGTTTGCCTAATGGCTACGCAATAAATATTAGTTTATTTGCCTTGAAGGGATTTTGGAAATTAAAGTAAGACAAATAATGCCTAATGCCTAATGGCTAAGCAAAAAATATTAGTTTATTTTTTAAAATATCTGTGTACCACTTCAGAGATATTGTTGTTCCAAAGACTTTATATGTACTTTTTTTTTGGCAATACTTTTGGTGTTTAACAATCTTTATTGCAAGATGGAATTGTTCTATTTTTTCAACTGTGGGCATTGGTCACAGTGGTAATAGTTCCCCAAGTGAATACCATGTATGTAATGCTATTTTTAAAATATAATTTTATTTAATTTATTTTAAAAAATATATTTTATTGATTGTCAGAGAGGAAGGGGGAGGGAGAGAGAGAGATGGAAACATCAATGATGAGAGAGAACCATTTTTTAGAGAGGAAGGGAGGGGGAGAGAGATAGAAACATCAATGATGAGAAAGAATCATTGACATGCTGCCTCCTGCACACCCCGCAACCTGGGCATATGCCCTAGGCTGGAATCAAACCTGGGATCTTCAGTCCGCAGGCCGATGCTCTATCAACTGAGCCAAACTGGTTAGGGCTGTAATGCTTTTTATTTATGCTTTCCAACATGTATAAAATAAACAACAAATAACAGTGAAATGTCTCTTCTTATAGTTAGTTTACAAAACAGTTAAATGAGCCTTATTTTTTTTCTTTGGTATTTTTTTCTCCGAGTACAACAATGCTCTTTATTGTGGGCATGCATTTTTAAGGTTTTCTTGATAAAATGTTCTCAGCTCCAAATTTTTGTTCATGCTAAGAAAAGATTTAAAAAGCTCATTTCCACTTAGAGGCTGAATTTTAGGGGTCAGAATGAGTTGAGATTCCACGTGCTTAATTCTTCTAGGTTTCCAAAAACAATATAACAACATGTGTATATGCATAAAGACACTATGTCACACACAAACACATACACATCCCATTCACATGATACATAGTCAAACTATGCTGGGAAAGGCTAACTAACTGCATTACATTCAAGCCCCCACACTGGTGCTGCTTGAGCCTGCTGCAGGGGCCAGTCTGAGTCTCCTGGGAACAATTAGAGTGGGAAACTGCCTATCACATTTACCTTGGCTTTTTCTACTTTTTAAATCTTTTTGGTGAATTTGAAAGATTCTTTTAAGGTGGAAAGAAATAAAATTCCAACATTACTTTTAATCATTGGTTTAAAAATATTATTGTTCTAACTGTACCAGTTCTAGGCAGCATCAAGTAAGCAGGGATCAGGGGAAGCCTGGCACTTCTTGCAGAGTCTGGCAATATCTTTCCTCTAAAGATTATTTTTTAAAGTTTCCAGCTCTTCGCCACTTATGTTCTCTCTAAATTATACCATGTGCTATATTCTGAGGAAGACGTATCTATTCTCATAAAATATTTTTTCTGCACAAATGTTCTAATATCAGATTAAACTTGGTAAGTACATATACAAATGAGTCATTGCCACTAACATCCCCAATCTGCCATGGAGAAGAGGTTTCCTTGTAGTATTTATTGAGCACTTACTGTTACAGAATTTACCAGGCAACCAGAAAATACACACAGGAGTACTCGGAGATTCGGAGAAAAACATTTATTTTCAGATGTACTAGAACAGTGACTCAGGGGAGCCTGTTTCCAAATCCTGAGTGAGTGAACATGGACGAAGGTTTCCCTTTATACCCTTTGGTTTCTTTGTCCCCTAAATATGGATCAGGCTTCTGGACCTTCTGTGGGCTTTGTGAAAAGCCCCATGTGTTGGGACGGGGGACTTGAGACCACACCCAAAGGCCTTGCCTGGTGCCAGCACTGAGAACCCCCTCCGGGGTTTGTGTATGTATGGCCTCTGTAAAATGGGAGTATTGCGGAAAACAGGTTCTGCAAGACAGGACAGGCATCAATGGAGTTAATTATTGGCTAGCAAGAGTGTGAGTTAGAAAGCAGTCTACTGGCACAGATTCAGATTGCTAGTCCCCCCCCAAAATGTCTTATATTCCCCATCATTACTGTATGCAAGACATTGTGTCAAGACTTGGATGGCTTGTTTTCCTTGTCCTGTCCTTAAATGTCCTCTATGTTTGTATAACATCTCTACTGCTACAGCCCTGGTTCTCTTTATCAGCCCTTCATGACTGGATTGCTGTGAATTTCTAATATAATATTTCACAAGTGCTATCTTGATACAATATTTAAATCATGACTAAAACTTTCAATTCCCCTTTGCTGGCAGGTTACTAAGTTCCCACCCAAACTGTTCCTTTATCAGGCTATCACTCTTGGGCCAGTAACCACACAACTAGAGACAGCCTCCTGCAATGGAGCTGGAAATTTATTCACCTTAGTGAATGCCCAGGAAGCCAGTGAAATCTAGCTACTCTCTCCCCAACCCCACCCCCCACTTCTCATACATAAGCCAGAAAGCTCCTACATCTCCAGTTTGCCCTCACCTGTCCCCTGGGTATAACCCACTAAGCAACCCTTCATGCAACCTTCCTACCTATGAAAGTGTAGGTAACAAAGAGTTCTGCATCACGTCTTTGTGTTGTGTCCTTCCGTTAAAAGAATCTTTAAATTTATAAATCAATCTCTAAACTATTTTCCAGCTTCTCCTCTTTCCCCACACTGATTTTCAAACTTCTATTAAATAATTATTTCTCACTACTTTGCTCACTGCATTCTTTTACTCTGACCTCCGGTTTGCTGCTACATCAAGTCTTTACATTGTCTAAATTTCAAGGCCATAGGTAAATTGGCCTGCTTTGTTTATGCAAATTTACACAATGCTCCCCTCTTTATTTTCCTTTGTTTGAGACCTATTACTTACTGGATTTGAACAGATACTGCTGACTCACACCTCCTCTATACTTTTATTCATTTTGTTTTCTTTGATTAGAATATCTTTTCCTTTTTGAACTGTCCAAATATTATCCATCATGGTGGCCAGAAAGAATCTATATAATAAAAATCCAGTAGTCTTAACGCCAAAACAACCAAAGACCGGTCACCAGGAGGCTGCGAGCGGGTGTGGCGAGGTGTGTGCAGGTGGGCGGGGCTGCATGCGCAGTGAGGCTCATGTGGGTGGGTGGGGACTTGACTCTGGGTTCTGCGGTGCACCTGGACTCAGGGTGGGGGTCCCCGGTCTTGTGTGATTTCCTGCAGTTCAGGTCTCACTCAATTTCACCGCACTGGGTCACTAGTAGTTACTAAGAGCATGAGCTCTGGATTTAGATTGTTACTCTAAACTCAGTTCCACCACTTACTCTGTGAATGTAAAAATACGTTTTTTAAATAATACGTTTTTATTGATTTCAGAGAGAGGAAGGGAAAAGGAGAGAGATAGAAACATCAAAAATGAGAATCATTGATTAGCTGCCTCCTGCACACCACCTAGTGGGGATCAAGCCCACAAACCTGGGCATGAGCCCTGACTGGGAATCAACTGTGACCTGGTTTATGGGTCAATGCTCAACCACTGAGCAACACTGGCCCAGCACACAATCTTATATAAGTTCCTTTGCCTCTTTCTGCCCAGGTTCCTCATAACTAAAGCAGGGATGCATGTGGTGACCCCATAAATACAAAGCACATAGCAAGTACTCATTTAAATGGACTTTAATTTTGTTCTTTAAGTTACTTTAAAATTTTCCTTGATTATTGCAGTCTCCCTCACTTTTCCCTCTCTTATCAATTTCTATAAATCTATGGACTGAATGACCATTTAACAGTTAATTTTACAGTCTGTTTTGTAGTATTTGCCTATTGTTGCTTGTGTGTCATTCTTGTTTCTACAACTAGGGTGTGAGTTCATTAAAGGATTTAATGCTTTGCCAAAACCGGTTTGGCTCAGTGGATAGAGCGTCGGCCTGTGGACTGAAAGGTCCCAGGTTCGATTCCGGTCAAGGGCATGTACCTGGGTTGCAGGCACATCCCCAGTGGGAGATGTGCAGGAGGCAGCTGATCGATGTTTCTCTCTCATTGATGTTTCTAACTCTCTATCTCTCTCCCTTCCTCTCTGTAAAAAATCAATAAAATATATTTTTAAAAAAAGGATTTAATGCTTGTCTAATCCCTATGATAAAAATAGAAAAATCTATGTGGCTCTTTTTATGGTCCAGGCATTGTTCTAAATGCTTTACAGATATTAATTACTTAATTTTCTCAATAATTCTAAAAGTAGGTAATATTATTAGCTCTCATTTACTACAAATAAAGTAAGGCATAGAGAGGTTATAATTTAAGGTCAACTAACTGGGAAATGACAGAACCAGGATTTGAAGCTAGCTGTTTTGGCTGCAGAATCCATGCTTTGTAACCATTACTATAAGTGCCCTTATAAGACCTAGTGCAGTGTATACTGATAATAGATGCACAAGATACATGTTTTTGCTGTTTTTCTTAACTATATACCAATTTCAAAATGACAGTAATAACAACAAATAAAAAAAATCACTGGTAATTTATTTTTAAAGTATTTTGAAAGAATATGGAAACCCACCTTGGAGAAATGTATGTTATAAATTATGTTTTAAGACTAATACCACTGAAGGATTTTTAGTGCCTATCTATGCATTTTTGTCAATCTTTGTTATTATTCTCATATATTTTTGCATAACCCCTATCTTTTTATAGTCTTATGCTCTTCCTCTTTTTTATTTCTTTTTGCTTATATCAGCAAATGAGCATCGATCGCATACCCTACTGGTAGCTATATAGCAGAGCTAATAATTTCGTTAGCTTCTAGTCTAAGGATTAAATTTGAGGGCAGAAGCTTTTGCATCTTTTTTTTTTGTCATTCTAGTTTCCTCTACATAACCTTGCACAAGACATGTTCTCTTTTTTAGTTAATTTCTAAAGTCCTTTTAATACAATAAGCAAATATATACCCCATAGTATTATTCTTTGCTTTAACTAATTTTAATAAATAATTGTAGTTCCTCAATTAAAAGTCAATACACTATCAATTTCCTTAAACTATCAGACTAATTAGAAAACATCAAACAGATAATCCTATCACAAAATTACTTTCTTAGTTTCACTTTTATTCATTCAAAAATTAAAACTCTTAACAGGCATATCACTATGATACATCTCTATTGTAAAACCAAAGTTTTCACCTTTCAATATTGGAAGGTCAATCAGATACATTTTATATATAGATTGAAAATATGTTTCTGAACAAAATACCTTAGTTTAATCATAACTGGGTAGGTAAAAGACAAGTGATTGGGAGTGAGCAAAGACACTATTGAAGCAACATACTTAAAAGCGTCCAATAATAACTCCTCTAAACCTCATAAATAAGAAGTCCAGAATCAATACAGACTAGTCAACTCTATCAGTCAGGTCAGTCTTTGCAGTGTGTTGCAGGGAGCGGGGGTGTGGGAGATTCACAAGGACATTAATGTTGCTATTAGGTGTTGCAGCTGGCGATACCTAGGCAGGAAGATCAATCTGCTGTCTTCACAATGAGAACCTAAAGTTATGCAAGCTGAATCCTCATTCTGTCACCTTATTTATCACTGTCATATAAAACACACCTGGTTAATCACAAGAAATTCTGACCAGCTATTCTTCACCACCACCCCAAACCCTGCCTCTTCCCCAAATTGTAGGCTGTATTAAAAAGATGAAAAGAAAAAGAACCTATACTTGTCAGAACCAGTTTTCTTTCTGTAAAAATATATGAAGCACTTTTAGAATGTTTTTATTAGAAATTTTTATTTCAGAGAGGGAGGAAGGGAGATGAGAGAGAGAGCGAGAAGGAGAGAGAGAGAGAGAGAGAGAGAGAGAGAGAGAGAGAGAGAGAGGAGAAAGGCACATAGATGGGTTGCCTCCCTCATGTGCTGGGACTAGGGATTGAACCTGCAACCCAGGCATGTGCCCTGACCAAGAATTGAACCTGAGACCTTCCATTGCATGGACAACACTCTAGCCAACTGAGCCACACCAGCCAGGGCTAAATGTCTTCATTTGTAAAATGGACAAATTATACAATGAATTTTAAGTAACGTATTAATCTAAAAAAGTTTTTTTGAGGAAAAATAATTGTTCATGATTAAAATTACATAGGTGACTGCATTAAAATTATTTCTTTAAATGAAAACACCACTTTTTCTTCCATTATAATGATGATTTTTAGAGACAAAGAGGAAGACTGTAGTATGTAATTAGCCATTGTGAAAAAGAAAATGGTAACTAATAATGAAAGATGAATGTGAAGTAGCCATTATACCTTTATTGTATTCAGATGGCAGGAGTATACTGTATTGCATTTTATCAGGTTCAGGTATTTTTAAAAATATTACCTGAAAAACATACAATTGCATATTTCATTAATATGTTACCCTTTAGCAAATTGTAATCAGTAAAGTTAAGAATATTAAAACTGAATATTAAAACTAAGTTATGTAAGCCATTAAAAATGGATTAATCGAATTACTTTTTGTTGTTTGCATCATGTATTTGCCCTGATAATATTTCAAGTAATCATTTATACTTAATGGAAAGCAATGATATCAGAGTGCTATTGATTTTGTGCTTGAAAGTTTGGCCTGAATGTAATTTTTATGCATCACAGCTATAGAGAAAGCAAATTGTTCAAATTCTATTTCATTATATTCTACAAGAAAAATCAATGCCTTACAGATGTTGCAGAGTAACTTTTCATAGCTCAACTAGTTTGTGGAAATGTCCTTGACGCATGGAAGTAAAATATTCTTGATCACCAATGAAAAATGCACATTGTCATTTGCTTTCATAAATAATACTTCTTAAATTTCTACACAGCTAATCATATTCAAAGAAAGTTTTCAGCCACTGCTCTTACATATTGCAGTCAGGGTTTGGAGTAATTATGATTTGTGTTTGTTTGTTTTTTAATTGAACCACCAAATTTATTAAGATCTTAGTCTATTTACTAAATTATTCAAAAAGAGTTAACTATAGAAATGAGGAGACAAAGTTATTCATCTATGCTAATACACCAAAACAAGGTACTGCTTTCACCTGCCCCTACCTATATGAAGCTTTGGTCACAGGGCTGTCTTTTTGGGTGTACATCCACGGAACCGAGAGGTAGTTGCCTATAAGATATTATTTGATCAACACGTGAAACGACTTTTCCTGCCTCTAAGTACAAATGGTTCCTTTTTCTCCTTGATAAATTTGAGGCTTATTCCTTTGAGTAAAACATTTATTTCCAATTCTTAACATTAAAAATAGAAATATTTTGAATGGGTCTTGGTATGGAGACTACCAATCACTTACAACTTGAGTGTTTTTAATTAGTTTATATAATAAATTTATATAATTTTAGTTTCTATATGCTTGACTTTGTAATGTAATAAGATCAGAACTCTGCAGAAATAAGCCTTTTGATTGTAACTTGAACAGTTCAGATTTCTCATCTAATCCTTGATGGCACAAGACTAGATCATATTCCCTTGTATCTTTGAAGTAACTTTCAGTATTGATGGCAATTTCATGTGTCTATCTACTTTGTAATCTTTAAGATCCTGGCAGAGATAAGCTTTTCATATAATTGAAGCTACAAATCCATGCTACAATTTTACTTACTGTTTTAGTTATTTAATATGGAAATCTTTATTGAGTGTATGGTAGAACTTTCTTTCTCCTTTTAAACACAAGATGGCAAAACTAAGTTCAGTAACCTACTACCTACTCATTTCCATGGTCAATATTTTTAAATAATTAAATTCCCTCATATTTAAATAAAATTGGTCAAAGTTTAAAAAAAAATAGCTCCTTGGTCAGGTGGCTCAGTTGGTTGGAACCAAAAAATTGTGGGTTTGATCCCCAATTGAGGATGAATGGGAGGCAACCAATCAATATTTCTCTCTCACATAGATGTTTCATGTTTCTCTCCTTCTCTTTACCCTTTCTTTTCTCTAAAATCAATAAAAAGATACCCTTATGTGAAGATTAGTAGAAATAAAAAGTTAATTACCTACAATTCTTTTTTTTTTTTTTTAAAGAATAACTCCTATTCCCTACCTAGGAACCCAGATCTGGACTAACACTGTCTGAAATTTTTTTGAGTACTAGATGCCCAGTGCACGAAATTTGTGCATGGATAGGGTCCTAGGCCTGGCTGCCCTATGTGTGTGGGGCGACTAGTGGGGTGATTGGGGCCCCAGCACTTCCTGTGTCTGCTGCCAGCCACCCCTGGTTCTCTGTTCCCCATTGGGCAATTGGAGCCTGCTGGCCCAGGGGAGGGACTGAGTGGTTGGCAAGCAGGCCCCACTGGGCGATCAGGGCCTGTGGGATGGGGGCAGCTTCTGCACTGAGTATCTGTCTCCTGGTGGTCAGTGAAGGGTGGGGCGACTAGTGGGGTGATTGGGGCCCCAGCACTTCCTGTGTCTGCTGCCAGCCACCCCTGGTTCTCTGTTCCCCATTGGGCAATTGGAGCCTGCTGGCCCAGGGGAGGGACTGAGTGGTTGGCAAGCAGGCCCCACTGGGCGATCAGGGCCTGTGGGATGGGGGCAGCTTCTGCACTGAGTATCTGTCTCCTGGTGGTCAGTGAAGGTCATAGCCGATAGGTCGTTTCACAGTCCAGTCGAT
>NW_006284333.1:275088-278410 GCF_000327345.1 Myotis davidii | reverse complement strand
AATTGTTGCTAATGATGTAAAATTACCATTACCAAGATAATTTATTTTATTGCAAATATCTTCATGGTAAATTGAAATACATTGCTACCTATATATACTATTTAATGCCCCAGTCAATCTTGCTAACCTTTGCTCTTTGATTGCTTAGCACATGTTTATTAAGAATCAATTTTAAAGTAAATAAGTCATGGGAATGTAATGTACAGAATGGGGAATGTCAGGGCCAGCCAGACAGGGTTGAGCCGGGCTGAGGCAGGGAGGTGGGAATTGAGAAAAAAAAGAAAGACAGGAAAGCGGGGTCGGGAGGACCCAGTTCTCTTGATGAACTGAAGTGAGTTTATTAGCTATAGAATCCTATTTATACACAACACAATGAATAGGAGGTCTGTCAAGAGGAATGTATTCTTTGTTCCTCTTAATCTCTAAGGGAGAGACACAGCAGAAGGACAAGTTCTCAGTACAGCATATCTCAGTAAATAGTTACAGACTTCTTGGCAAGCTATGAAAGGCTGTTCTCATTCTACAAATGTTACTCTCATTCTACTGATAATCGCCATCCAAACAAGTCTGGGAAAACTGTGTGGGTAAGGGTCCCAGCCTTGCTAGCCCCTTCATGTGCAAGGACCTGGCCCCCAACAGGGAATATAGTCAATAATGTTTTATTAACTTTGTAAGTAGATTTATGGTGATGACATCACTTCATAATGTATATAAACATTCAATCACTATGTTGTAACCTGAAGCTAATATAATGCTGTTTTTCAATTATACTTCAACTTAAAAAAATTAAAAATTAGGATTTCATCGTTTCCTTTCTTTCTACCATTCTTCCCTATTATCTTGTAATCATAGATACTCAAAAATGAGCACAAACAAAAGTTCCTAGTTGAATTTTGAATTACATAAGACAGTAAGGGAGGAGAAGCTAGTGTCAAAAATTCCTAAAACAAAATGCTCTGTGGTTCATAGATTTTTTTCTTTTCTTTCTTATTTTCAACTGCTATATTTTACTATTGTCATAACTGCCTTTAGCAGTTTCTCCCTTCCTTCCACCCAATCCCAATTTTCCAAAACATTGCTGTGAACTTAGATAGTTAGGGTTGTTGTGGCCCTATAAAATAAACTCAAAGTAAGGACCTAAAATAATCTCTTACTGGATATTTTACATTAACTTTATGGCAGAAAATTTCTGCTTCTTTTTAACCTCTTTTTCCTTGTGATCAGATTTTAGCTTTATGGCAGTAAATTTGGAATCCAGAAATCTGACTTATTTGTAAGTGAGGTATTAGTCGTTACCAGTTCATGGGGGGTAAGGTTTCATTCAACACACATTTGGAACACCTACTACATGATAGGCATTATGTTAGTACTTTGGTGTGCAGTGGCTCCTGTTCGCAGGAGTTTATATTAGTACGGTATGGCACTTACAAATCACTTGGAAACAGGTTTGCCTCCAATACTCAACTAATTAAAATCTATTCACAATATATATGGTCAACCATAATAGGTAAAACCCAAGAAATTACAAATATGTGATGAAATACCATGAAAAAAAACAAAACACACTCCAATCAAAGAAAATTGGGAGTAATCTCAGGGAGGGAAAATTAAACCATGACTGTATTTTTGGAAGTAAAAGTTTAATAATTGACATCATACAAATTTTGGGGGAAAATATGAACTAGAAAGAGTTTAGTGAACCAAAGAATATGTTGTATTCACAGATGCAAAAGTGTTTGGGAGGAACTTCTACTCACTATCCAAAAAGATAGATTCTTGGCTAAGAGGATTGAAGCATTCATATTCTCTTGGCAATGTGTCCCTATACTGGGTGAGAGTACATCAAGTAAACTTATATGGTATTTCTGAGGATTTATAAATTCCCATTGTTATCATTTTGTACTCATTAAGCAAACTTATGATAATTTGGCATCCTCTGTAACTTTCTGGCAGGTACAGAATGCTCTAGTCAGCAAATATGACATTAACTTTATCTGACAGTTCATTTCTCATTATAAATTAAAAATTGAAATTCTGGCATGTGTGTGAACTTGACCAATATAGGTATTCTTCTGAAAGTTAGGTCCCCCTCTCAATGTTACTACCAAATCATTTTTCTACATCTGTAAAATGACACCAGCCAGCTCTCCCCCAGAAGTTACCCTTTCCATTTAATTAATTGTAAGCCTCCTTTGAAGTGTAACATTGCCACCCAAAAGGATATATGTATCTACATGTTATTATATATAAGTATGTTATATATATACACACACATATATATATAATGTATATATATGTATATATATAGTGTAAATTAATAGAAGTGACTAATAATATCTTTTTTTCTCAAATTATTTTTTCTAGTTACACTGGCATAGAAAAAGAAAATATAATTGCAAAAGCTCACATATAATCAAGAAAACTCATTGGGACTGCATTCTGCAACCTTTAACATAGGAATCTGAACTCAGGTGCCCATATTAAATCCCTTCTATCTATCTTCTATGCAAGGAGATAGTGAAGACAGAAGAGATAGTATATTCTGTATATTTTATCTTCTTACTAGTGACCTGGTGCACGGACTCATGCACATTGAAAGTAAGTTAATTAGAAGGTAGTCAGTGGGCCAGGACTGAGCAAGATCGGCTGCACATGCCCTGGAGCCAACCTCCCTTGGCCCCTCCCTGGCTGGCTGCACCTGGGGTGTCACTGCGGCTTGAAGGGTGTCTGTGGGGTCCCTCTGGAAGGTGGGGTCTCTTGGCCTGACCTGTGGGGATTGGGCCAAAACTGGCTCTCTGAAATTCCCCAAGGGGTCCTGGAGTGCGAGAGGGTACTGCACAGTTGCTGTCGTACAGGGTGTGGAATGCAAACACAAGTGTGCAGTAAACAAGATTCGCGGCTGACAGTGCCCCAGCAACAACCCACAGCCAAATGTGGAATCATTTGGTCCCAGGAGGAATTGGGCTCCCTCCTCTCTGGTTTCAGGGTGCGTACCTGAGAACTGACACTAGCAAGTAACTAAAGCTTGGCAGCTCCTGCATTGGGCACCTGCCCCCTGATGGTCAGTGCACATCATAGGAACCAGTCGGATGGTACGAAGTACACTTAGCATATTAGCCTCTTATATATATAGACGTGTGGCCCAGTGCACGAAAATCGTGCACATTAAAAGGGAATTAGAGGAAATATTTTATTTTATTTTTTAATTAAATCTTTATTGTTCATATTATTACATTAGTTACTCTTTTTCCCCCCATAGCACCCCTCCACCCGGTCACCACACCCCCTCTACCCTCCACCCCCCCTCCCCCCCCCCATAGGT
>NW_006284333.1:272126-273187 GCF_000327345.1 Myotis davidii | reverse complement strand
GGGGGATCAGGAAAACATCATGGGATGGATTGGGAAAGTATACAGTTTTTGACCAGACATTGGTACGATCGACTCCAATAAATGTGGTTTTATTATAACTGAGAAACATTTTTTGTGTGTTTTTTTTTGTTGTTGTTGTTTCCCAGAATAAGATAATTACCATTTTAAAATAAAATTAGTAAAATGTATATGAAAATCTCCCTCCTATCAGAGTATGAGGCACATCACAGGACCCAGAGTCAAGTCCCCACCCACCCGCACATGCCTCAATATTATGTGAGACCCAGACTTGACTGGCCCAATCGCATCAAGCTCTGCTGGGTGGGGAGTGCAGCCTCAGGTCCCCTGGCTCAGCACTGGGTGAGGTGCGCAGTCTCGGGTTCCCCATCAAGCCCGGCTGGGTGGGGGAGGCGCAGCCTCAGTTCCCCTGTCAAGCCCTGCCAGGTGGGGGGCACAGCCTCAGGTCCCCTGGCCCTGGAGTGAGGGCGCAAGGGCATGAGGGCACATGGGCGTGATGACCATTTGCATATTAGCTCTTTATTATATAGGATACTAGAGACCTGGTGCACAAAAATTTGTGCACTGGTGGGGGGTGTCCCTCAGCCCCACTTGTGCCCTCTCACAGTCTGGGAACCCTCAGGAGATAACCACCTGTTGGCTGAGGCCCACTCCCCAGGTGGCAGATGGCAGGCCCGATCCCTAGGCATTGCCCAGCCTCCCCGGGTTGCACAGAGGGCAGGGCCGATCAAGGGGGTTGGGGCGCCACCCCTGGTCCTGCCAGGGCAGGGCCAATGGGGGGTTGGGGTGCTGCCCCGGTCACTCACAGGGCAAGGCAGATTCAGGGGTTGGGGCTCCGCCCCGGGTCACGCACTGGGCAGGGCCGATCAGGGAATTAGGGCCCCACACAGGGCAGGGTGAATCCGGGGGTTGGGGCGCCGCCCCGGGCCACACACGGGACACTTGGGTGGGCTGGCAGATTGCTGCTGCCCTGCCCAGCCGCCCCCAGTTGGATCGCACATGGGACCCCCGCCGCCCAGGATTGCAGATAGCAGGCCCAGACA
>NW_006284333.1:263494-271366 GCF_000327345.1 Myotis davidii | reverse complement strand
TATGCAAATTAGCCGCCATCTTTGTTGGTGGTTGTTTGGCATATCACACTGATTAGCCAATTGGAGGCATAGCAAAGGTATGGTCAATTACCATGTTTGTCTATTATTAGATAGGATGAGTCCTAACATTCCATTCTCATGTATCACATATAGCTAAGTGTGTTCCTTAGCATTTCTAAAAGTCTATTTTGTTTTAAGGACCCACAACTCTAATTTGTTGTGCTACTCTGAGAGAAAAATCAGGAAAAGTGTTGGAGGTTACAGCTAGCCATAGAATCTCAGTTCATGGAGAACAGTTCTCTATCTAAAACTAATCATAAGCCTACATCAATGGTCAGCAAACTCAGTCAACAGAGCCAAATATCAGCAGTACAACGATTGAAATTTCTTTTGAGAGCCAAATTTTTTAAACTTAAACTATATAGGTAGGTACATTGCTATTAACTTAATTAGGGTACTCCTAAGGCTTAGGAAGAGCCACACTCAAGGGACCAAAGAGCCACATGTGGCTCGTGAGCCACAGTTTGTTGACCACTGGCCTACATCATTGACAGACTCGCAGAGGAAGAGGCAAATGAGTACCACCCACTCATCCATCCTACCCCTGCTTCCTATTGTTTGTACCTTGGTGAAAATGACAATATTAAGTCTATTTGTTTCAAATACTAACTTTTGGTAACTGCCTAGTTACACTTAAATTCCTACTCTCTTTTTGTTTATACTTTTATGATCCTTTTGATATTCAGGAGGCTCTCTAGTAAGAATTGTACAATTTCAACTTTCTTATATGCTATACAGGAAATCAATATTTGTCAGCATGGTTTACATGGTGCATATAATGTTGAAATTTAACAGGTTACTCCTCAACCCTTCAGACAAGGCCTTCTTTATTGGAATTAACATATTTCTGAACATAAAATGCTGCTTCACAAAATAGTCATATAAGCTGATATGTGCATAGATGTACAATTAAATGGCTTTGAGCAATGGATTTTATATATGATTTAAGCTTTTTAAATGTAAGTTTTCAAAGCTTCATGGAGATCTCTGTAAGTGTACTTGTTTTTCATTTTGTAATGCTTGCAAAAGAATGACAAAGGGACTTCAAGAAAGTACCATGTTAAATGAGAGGCAGTTCAGTATAGTTGTATGGGCTCTGGAGCCAAAAATGCCTGGTTTCAGATCTCAACTCCACTATTTACTGACTTTGTAACATTAGAAAACTTAATTAATTTCACTGTGCCCTTATTTTCTCAAATGAGGATATCAAATGGAAATGAATTAATACATGTAAATGCTAAAAACAGCACTTGGCTCATAGTAAATGAAAAGTGGTGGTTATCATCAGATGATCCAAAAAATGCATTTTTTATCTCAAGTCGTTAGTTCTATAGTACTTAATTGATAGAAAAGTTGGTCAGTGGATACTATTTCCAATGTGTCATGTGATGTAAATGTCAAACATATTATAGATAATAGTGGTCATCCTCATGAGGTGTGTGGTTGCCAAACTTGGCTGAGCAGTAGTATCACCAATTTGAAAGCCCAACTTTAGATACACAGACTCAAAGTTCATGGCAGTGGCAGGTAGGAATATATTTTTTTAAGTACCTTAAATAATTTTTATAAAGTTGGCATGTCACATATCAGTGAACTGGGTTTGAGAATCACTAGTTTAGGTAGTATTAAAGTTTCATAGAGTCAATGGTAACCGTCTCAGGCCTGTATTTCTATTACCACTTTCATATTGGATTAGAATAATCTATTTTGTAAGTACACATCTCCTAACTCTTTTAACCTTTTGAGTGCAGTAATTATATTGATTGTGTGTATTTCCTCTGACCATCTCCTCATGCCCCTACCTCAACATTGATTAGAGTGCCTGACCTGCAGTTGATATTTAATAAAAGGCTTATTAATGATGAAAGGAAAAGAGAGGGGAAGAAGTGACATTCCTACAGTGAGTTCACCTCCTGGAATTAAAAGTTGGACTCAAGTTTTGAAATTGAGATTTGCTTTACATTAATTAAGAGAAGTTGTCAGTTATCCCACTTCTAGGAATATATCCTAAGAAACCTGAAACAGCAATCAGAAAGAATATATGCACCCCTGTGTTCAAAGCAGCACAATTTACAATAGCTAAGATCTGGAAACAGCCCAAGTGCCCATCAGCAGATGAGTGGATAAAAAAGCTGTGGTACATCTACTCAATGGAATACTATGGTATAAAAATAAGTAAAAAAAGAAGAATCTCTTACCCTTTGAGCCAGCATGGGCACGTGGAGTGTCCACAAAAGAATAACACTAAAAATAGCTGTCACACAGCATGGAGGGACCTGGAGAGTATCATGTTAAGTGAAATAAGTAAGAGAAAGACAAGTATCACATGATCTCACTCATATGTGGAATCTAAGTAACAAAACATACTGATAAACGGAGTAGATCTAGGGCCATGGAAGCATGGAACAGAGTGCAGAATCTCAGAGGGAAGGTGGGAGAGGATGGGTGGGTGGGAGATAATCAACAAAGACTCTGTATGCATATATGCATGGCCCATGGCCACAGGCAATGGGGTGGTGAGGTCCTGGGGTGGGGGGCAGGGGCAGTCTGGAGGGGGTCAATGGGAGAAGTAGGGGGACATATGTAATACTTTCAACAGTAATTATTTTTTTTAAAAAAGCTAAATTTAAGTATTCAAAAGTCAGCAGTATCTGTGACCAGATTTAATAAAAATGGAAGCATATATCTGAATAAATAGTCAAAATTATATTAATTCATTTGCTGCCTTGTTACAAAAAGGATTGGAGGTAGTTTGTCAATACAGTTCAAATGCTCATTAAAAGGGCTGAAATGATCAAAGCACAGAAGGTTGGTTTGACTCTTTCTATTCTCTTGATGACCCAACTGAATCAGATATTCGCAATTTGTTAGTGAGCATTCAACCTTTATGGCATCTGATTAAGTTAATTTGGCTGTAATAGTCATGCTGATTTATTGTACAAATAAAAACAAAGTACTCCATTAAGTCTGTTATAATTGACTAGAGGCCTGGTGCATGAAATTTGTGCGTGGGGGTGGGATCCCTCAGCCCGGCCGGCACCCTCTCATAATCTGGGACCCCTCAGGGGATGTCCAACTGCTGGTTTAGGCCCAATCCTGCAGGAATCCCTGTGGAATCGGGCCTAATTTGGCAGTCGGCCATCCCTCTCACAATCTGGGACCCCTGGCTCCTAACTGCTCACCTGCCTGCCTGCCTGATTGCCCCCTAACCACTTGCCTGCCTGATTGCCCTTACCACTCTCCTGCCTGCCTGATTGTACCTAACTGCTCACCTGCTTAACTGATCGCCCCTAACTACCTCTGCCTGCCTGCCTGATGGCCCCTAACTGCTCACCTGCTTGCCTGATCTCCCCTAACCACTCGCCTGCTTGTCTGAGAGCACCTAACAACTTTGCATGCCTGCCTGCTCACCCCTAACCACTCATCTGCCTGCCTGATCAGCCCTAACTGCTCACCTGCCTGCCTGATCCCCCTTAACCACCTCTGCCTGCCTGATTGCCCCTAACTGCTCACCTACCTGCCTGATCCACCCTAACCATTCGCCTGCTTGCCTGATTGCCCCTAACCACTCTGCCTGCCTCCCTCATCACCCTAAACACTCTGCCTGCCTGATTACCCCTAACTGTTCACCTGCCCTAATGATTGCCCCTAACCACCTCTGCTCCCGCCCCCCCAGCCATGACTTTGTCCAGAAGGTTGTCCAGAAGGATGCCTGGAATGATGTAAAGAAGGTTGTTTAGCTGTCCGGTCTAATTAGCAGATTATGATTTTATTATTATAGATATTGTGGCTAGGTCAATAAGGTGTACCTGACCTTATTGGTTGAAATCTGAGCCCACAATAAGAAGCTGAAAATACACTTCTCTTTTTTTGAAAATACACTCTTTATATAAAAATAATTTTACCATTTTTGCTCATAAATCTTCCAAAAGAGTTTTTGAAAGTGGACATACTTCCTTGCATATTTTTAAGTTGAAATAAAATATTTTTTTCTATTTATTTAAATAGCAGCAACAGCATAGTTTCTAACATATTGTAAACAATGGTATCATCATAATAAAAGGCTAATGTGCAAATAGTCATCATGCTGCCACACTGTCATGCCCTCACACAGATCAGCAGGGACCTGAGGCTGCCTGGTGCCAGGCGGGGGCGGGTGACCTGAAGCTGTGCCCCCACCTGGTGGGGCTTAATGAGGGACCTTAGGCCATGCTCCCGTGAGGCCCCACCCCCTACCCTGGCACCAGGCTGGGGGACCTGAGGCCATGCCCCCCCTCAGGCTGTGCCCCCAGCCCCAGCATCAGGCTGGGGGACCTGAGGCCATGCCCCCCACCCCAGAGGGGTTTGACGAGGGTTGGGATGGCTGGATCTTGGTGTTGTCCAATGGGGGTGAGGCTGGCCGGACACTTCTATTATAGAGAATGGGAAAATAGCAATATTAAAATATTTCCTCTAATTAATTCCCCTTTTTTAATATATTTTATTGATTTTTTTACAGAGAGGAAGGGAGAGAGATAGAGAGCTAGAAACATCGACGAGAGAGAAACATCGATCAGCTGCCTCCTGCACATCTCCCACTGGGGATGTGCCCCAACCCAGGTACATGCCCTTGACCGGAATCGAACCCGGGACCCTTCAGTCCGCAGGTCGACGCTCTATCCACTGAGCCAAACCAGTTTCGGCTCCCTTTTAATGTGCATGAATTTCATGCATCTGGCCACTAATTTTAAAATAAAATAGTTACAGCCCTCTTTAAAATGTATGTGATGGATTCTAACTACCTTAGTGATTTGATGCTGTAATAATCCATTTTTTTCTTTTAATAATTCTTTATTGTTAAAAATATTGCATATGTCCTCTTTTTTCCCCCATTGACCACCTCCAGTCGGCTGTCATAATCCATTTAAAAACAACAGCACATGAACAAGTTTTTTTCACCCTTTTCTTTGAATAATTGAATTTATTGGGGGTGAAATTAGTTAATAAAATTATATAGGTTTTAGGTATACAATTCTACAGCACATCATCTGTAAATTGTATTGTGTGTTCACCATCTCAAGTCTCCTTCCATCACCATTTATCTCCCCTTTACCCTTTTCAACCTCTCCCCACTCCCTTTTCCCTCTGGCAATTGGTATACTGTTGCCTGTCTCTATGAGGTTTTTTTGTTTGTTTTTTGTTTTTGCTTAATCCCTTCACAAGAAACTCTGAAAGGGTTTGTAGCAGAACAGCTACAATCGATAAAAGCTACAGGAGCTGCCAAGAAAGAAGACACCTCCCACACACCGGATTTATGGCTTAAAACCAGCAGTCACCAGCTTCAGGGCGACTAATTTCACCTAAGGTAAACCCCTAGCCTCATTATACGCTCATTGTAATATATTAGCATGCTAAATTACACTCCCCGCTTCCAGTGCCATCATTATGGGAAACAGAAAGCACGTAGAAAAACACAAAATGACCAACGGAGCTCCCCTGAGAAATACCTCTTTCTGTGGAAGATACTGAATATTTCTCCCCTTCATTTAATACCCTTCCTCCCCCACCCGCACCCCTCAATTAAATGGACCTCAATAAATGAAGCAAATTCAGGTAAAGGGGGACAGCTCTGTCTGTAGAGTGGCCCTTTCTGTCTCACTGCTTCTGTCTCACTAAGAAACTCAATTTCACTTTAAAAATCTATGCCAGCCTGCATTTTACTGACAAGAGTGAAGAACCCCAGTGGGTGGCAGATCTTCAGGTCCTTGTACCCCAGGAAGACCCGCATCAAATCAACATTCATTTTTCTTTCCGAATTCATATTTCCTTTCCACTTCACTCACTGAATTTTATCTTAAATGTATTTTATTTATTATTATTATTATCTTTTTTTGTTAATCTTCACCTGAGGATATCTTTCTATTGATTTTTAGAGAGAGTGGAAAGGAGAGGGAGAGACAGAGAGAGACACATTTATGTGAGAGAGACACATCAATTGGCTGCTTCCCACATGCGCCCTTAATGGGGCCAGGGATCAGCCTGCAACTGAGTTATGTGCCCTTGACAAGAATTGAAACTGGGACCCTTCAGTCCGCAGGCAGACATTCTATCCAAGGAGCCAAACCAGCTAGGGCTATTTTATTTTTAAATACCATTTTTTGCTCATAATATCTTTTTATTAATTTTATTTTAAGAGAGAGGAAGAGAAAGGGAGATAGAGATAGAAACATTGGTGAGAGAGATCCATTGGCCGCCTCCTGCATGCCCATCATCGGGCATGTGCCCTGACTGGAAATTGAAGCTGCCACCTCCTTGTGCATGGGTCAATGTTCAACCAACCACTGAGCAACACTGGCTTGACTTAACTAAATGTATTTTATACATGAAAGTATTTTATTTTATTTTTATTCAGATGCATTTCCCTTCCATTTCCCCCCTATAATCAGACCCTACTTCCCCTCCCTCTGGACCTAACCACATTATTGTCTGAGTCCATGGGCTATGCATATATGTTCTTTGGCTATTCTCGTCACCTGCTTTCATCCTGTCCACCCCACCCACCAGCCCTCTGATATCTGTCAGTCTGTTTCATGTAACCATCACTCTGATACTATTTTGTTCATCAGTTTATTTTGTTCATTAGATTCCACATGTGAGATCATATGGTATATTTATTTCCCTAAATGTCTTATTCCAATTAGCATTATAATCTTCACTTCTATCCATAAAGTCACACAAGGAAAAAGAGCTCCTTCTTTTTTATAGCTGCATAGTATTCCACTGTGTAAATGTACTACAGCTTTTTTTATCCACTCATGAACTTACAGGAACTTGGGCTGTTTCCAAGTCTTGGCTGTTGTAAATAGTGCTGCTATGAATACAGGGGTGCATATATTATTTCAAATAGGTGTTTTGGGATTCTTACGATATATTCCAAGGAGTGGGATTTCTGGGTCATAAGGCAGTTCCATTTTTAAATTTTTAAGGTAACCCCATACCATTTTCCAGAGTGGTCACACCAATCTGAATTTCCACCAACAGTGCACTAGGGTTTCCTTTTCTCCACATCCTTGCCAGAACTTTTTGTTTGTTGATTTATTGATGGTAGCCATTCTGGCAGGGGTGAAGTGTTATCTTTTTGTGGATAAGGTCTTTTATTTTTAACTTATCATATATAAGCTAGTAGCCCTGTGCACGAATCTGTGCATGAGTTAATTGCTGCTGCTTGCCTCAGCTGGCCACCCCGCCACCGCTGCTGGTAGTTCTCTGCCCACTGCCCCACCTTCCTGTAGCTCTCCACCCACTGGCCAGCCCTCCTGTAGCTCTTTGCCACTTGTAGATTGGTTGTGAAATTACAGTGTCCTGGCTAATTTGCATATTCCTCTATTATTGTATTAGACTAGAGGCCCGGTGCACAAAAATTTGTGCACTCAGGGGGAAGGGGGAGGTCCCTCAGCCCAGCCTGTGCCCTCTTGCAGTCTGGGACACCTCGGGAGATAACAACCTGCTGGCTTAGGCCTCTCCCGGGTGGGCAGAGGGCAGGCCCAATCCCTAGGTGCAGCCCCTGGTCGGGCTCAGAGCAGGACCGATTGGGGAGTTGGGGTGCCACCCCCTGTCATACACAGAGCAGGGCGATCAGGAGGCTGTGATTCCACCCTCAGTCATGCTCAGGGTAGGGCCGATTGGGGGGTTAGGGCACTGCCCCCTGTCTCACTCAAGGCAGGGTCCATGGGGAGGTTGTGGCGCCACCCCCTGTCACGCACAGAGCAGGGCCAATCAGGGGGTTGGGGTATTTACCCTTGTCACTCACAGAGCAGGGCCCATCAGGGGCGG
>NW_006284333.1:259323-263417 GCF_000327345.1 Myotis davidii | reverse complement strand
TGGATATTACCCTTTTACTATAGGATAGAAGCCTGGTGTACGGGTGGGGGCCAGCTTGTTTGCCCTGAAGGTTGTCCTGGATCAGGGTGGGAGTCATGCTGGGGTGCTTGGCCAGCCTGGGTGTGGGGCTGATGGCTGTTTGCAGGCCAGTAAAGCCCCCTGCGGGGCCCCTCACCCCATGGGAGTGTGGCTATCATAGGTGAGGGGCTGAGGCCCGTTTTCAGGCAGGGCACAGCACCTTCAGGGTGGGCAGGAAGTCCTGCTGGGGTGCTTGGCCAGCCTGGATGAGGGGATGATGGCTGTTTGCGGCTGGTCACACCCCCTTCAGGGTGGGGGTCCCCAGTGGGGTGCCTGCCCAGTCTGTGTGAGGGGCTGAGGGCTGTTTTCAGGCTGGGGGTGACTGAAGCTCCCAGCCGCTCCTTTTTTTCTTTTTTTATTCTGGGCCAGCTTTAGCTTTGAGGCTTGGCTCCAGTTCTTAGGCCTACGCTGCTGAAAGTAGGTTTCTGGCCTTTGTTAACAATGTTGTGATCCTGTTGGCTGAAGCCCGGTGACAAAAGCAGGTTTCTGGGCTTTTGTTTAGCTTCTATATTGGTAACATAGTTGCTTAGAGTAGAAGCTCAGAGGCCGGCAGCGGCAGGCGGGGAATGTTGGAGTCCTCCGTCACTGAAGCAAGCAAGCCTCATCTTCGCTTCCAGCTGCCTGGCTGCTGGCTGCCATCTTGGCTGGGAGTTAATTTGCATATTGCCCTGATTAGCCAATGGGAAGGGTAGCGGTCGTATGCAAATTACCATTTTTCTCTTTTATTAAATAGGATATGAATTAATATATATTTTCATCTTAAATGACTATGAGGTTTTAAGTCTTAAAATGTGTCTTCTAGACTGAATCATGATTAAACTTATTAGAAATATGCAATTGATCAAAACAAAAATATTTAACATTTTTCAAAATAATTATTAATCATAAAAAGTAAAATTTTATTAGAAGTACCTTGAAGCAATGAATGGGGAATATTTTCAATTAGCACATGCATTTGAAGATGAATATTAATTATTGTTAAAAATGGCAGCATTTAGAATAAAGTATTTTTCTAAATAAACTTTTTCTAAATAAACTATTTTCTTATCTTTATTTTTCTTTATAAATATAAGCAATGGGACAACTTATTCACTTATATAGCAGATTATAGAATTGTATGCCTGAAACTTATGTAATTTTATTAACCAAAGTCACCCAATAAATTCAACCTTTTTTTTTTAAAGAGATGGGGATGGAAATAATTTTGTTATAACACTGTTATTCAATTATTTAAACTTCTTCCAAGTAATATAGTGATGTACTGTAAAAATTTTTTAATGTTCTATCAGCTAATAACTTATGTCCCACTTCAATTTTATTAAAAGCAAAAAATTGGAACCCATTTGGTTTGCAAAACAATTTATTACTTAGTCTTTACTATTGTTTACCTTCTCAACAAGAATATTTAAAATGACTCCTTTATTGGGCATTCCAAATACTGTGTAACCTGAGGCAGTGTCCTAAAACAATGTCCCAGGTAGGTAAGAGCCATGTCTTTCTTTTGTAAATAGAAGGTAAAATGCAAAAATGATGGTGAGAAAGAAAAGCCTCTATAGCATCTTCTTTTTATGCATAACAATTTTAACAAAGACAATTTATTTCAGTTGAAAACTATAATTTAATTCTTTTGAAACTATTGATGCCAGAGTACCTCTTGGAGAGTCTTCATATGCCTCCAAGATCATATGTACCCCATTTTTACATTATATGTTTTTATTTTTTAACACTAACATGTCATGATCTGACATTCTAAAATGGTCACTCTGGATTTCTAATTTGTCCCCTCTTCAGAAAAATGAAAAAGCTGAATCAATGATATTTATGTAATTGAGGCAATGCTGGGAGTAAGTTATTCCAAGTTCCATTCCTGAAACATTCAAGGATCATTTATTGACAAGTAATATATGTAATGCACCGCAGCAAATTCTGTTGGGTAGGAAAGTAAGACATAAAGTTGTTACCCTCAAGGAATTCATAGTCTATGAGGGAAACATAGATGTAAATGGACAGGAACCAAAGTATTTAGAAGAGGTGACGAGGGCATTTAGGGATTCTCTAAATTTGGGTAATACCTTAAAAATAGGCCTGTGAAGCATTTATTTGAAGAAAACTTTCCACTCCTTTAGGGAATGAACAGACACTTAAGTTTGTGAGACTTACAGTCTTTACTGTAGCAGAGAGAAGAAGCATATAGGAGCAAGTATATTAAAATTTTATTGATTTGGGACAACACCTACTGAAATAACTATAGTACTGCAGGTTTTTAATGTTTGTTAAACCTAACTAACAATGCATATCCATTTTTGAGCAAAATTTGGAGTCCCACAGAGCATTCCTCTGTTAATTGTTCTATCTATGGTGAAAAAGTATGGGATATGCTATCTTCTATATCTCTTAGGAAGACACAATATCCCTTAATGCAGTCTTTCAGAAGTCCTATAGTAAGGAAATCTATATAAAGCTATTTAATCCAGTGCTTCCTAAACTTATGGAAACATGGCAAAACTCTTTGTACCAGAACAGTAGTTGACAATGCACCAGTTTGATAATATTGATGTTGATAGTCTCTTTTTCTGTCCTGCCTACCTAACATAGGCTAAATATGCAATTGTGTGTGCACAGATGCATGTGTGCGAGAGTGTGTGTGTGTATGTATGTATGAGAGAGAGAAACCTAAAGATCTATTAGGTATAACGCATTCAAGGTCAGGAACAACTGATTACTAAAATAACTTAACTCCAATTTTTGGACATCCTAAACTTCTGTGATACTGTTTTAGAAAACTAAATGTAATTAATTTGCTTTTCAAAAGGTTATGATTACTTTACAGAAAATAATCCTCTATGTTCTATGTCCTGGATAGACTATTAATTATCCTTTAAATCAACTGCCCTTAGGGGTTAAATGTACCAGCCAGTCTGCACTAGGCTTATGCCTAAAAATGACAAAATGGATTCATTCAAGTCTCTGATGGTTCAGGGTCCTCAAAGTTTTTAAACAGGGTGCCAGTTCACTGTCCCTCAGACCGTTGGAGGGCTGGACTATAGTTTAAAAAAAAAAACTATGAACACATTCCTGTGCACACTGCACATATCTTATTTTGAAGTAAAAAAACAAATGTTTTCGGCGGGCCGCATGTGGTCCACGGGCCGTAGAGTTTGAGGACCCCTGGATGTCTTAGGTGAACTTTTCCAGGAAATTTATTACTATTATCTTTTCTGACATTAAATAAACTTGTCCTTATTTAAAAGGTTTAGTTGGTTGATTAATTTTCACATCAATTATATTGATTTTAGATATAAATATTTAACTACTCCTATGCCTTTTTTAAGAAAAATAAAATGTTTATTTTGAAGACAGTTTTAGGAAGTGTTGTATCTGTTTTCAGCTTTCTTTCTCTCCAATCCATATTCTACCCCTCAGCCTGGGGGAGATTTCAAAAATTCTAGTCTAACTATGCAATTATACTAAGTAAGACATTTCAATGTCCCTCCAATTATGCACAGAATGATGTCCAAACTTCTAACTTCTTTTCCTAGATTCTACATAGCTTGGATATATTTTGTATTTAGTTTCATCTCTTACCACTTCCTGGTTGCTCACTTTCGTTTGGTTACACTGACATGTATGCAGCCACTTATCTATCTAATTATGTATCTACTAAAGGCCCAGTGCACCAAAATTTGTGCACTCACGGGGGGAGGGATCCCTCAGCCCAGCCTGTGCCCTCTCGCAGTCTGGGACCCCTCAGGGGATGACCACCTGCTGGCTTAGGCCTGCTCCTCAGGGTATTGGGCCTAAGATGGCAATCAGACATCCCTCTGGCAGCCTGGCAGCCCTCAGGGGATGTCCACTTGCCAGTGGGGAGCAGGCTTAAGCTGCAGTCGGACATCCTTAGCGCTGCTGAGGAGGCGGGAGAGGCTCCTACCACCACCACTGTACTGGCAGCCCTCAGCCTGGGTTGTGGCTGAGTGGAGCTCCCCCTGTGGGAGTGCACTGACCACCAGGGGGCAGCT
>NW_006284333.1:249698-258997 GCF_000327345.1 Myotis davidii | reverse complement strand
TTGGCTTCCTCCATCACTGGAGCAAGCAAGCCTCATGTTCACTTCAGCTGCTTGGCTGCCGGCCACCATCTTGGGTGGCAGTTAATTTGCATATCTCGATGATTAGCCAATGGGAAGGGTAGTGAAGTTATTGTCAATTACCATGTTTCTCTATTATTAGATAGGGGTCTATCATCTATTTATCTATCTACCTATCTATCTCTCTATATATCTAAAAGCCTAAGTGACCCTTACGACCGGATGACTGGACGACTGGATGGCCAGACGATCAGTGGGTAGCTATGACATGCACTGACCACCAGGGAGCAGATGCTTAATGCAGGAGCTGCCCCCCTGGTGGTCAGTTCACTCCCACAGTCAACCTCCTGCCGCTGGCTAACCTCCTTCTGTCCCTCCCCCTGGCCGGCCAGCCCTGATCAGGACTGGGTGAGACAACCCCAATCCACCCAATTGCCATCCAGGCCAAGGGACCCCACCCATGCATGAATTCGTGCACTGGGCCTCTATTGTTCTATAAGCTCCCACTTTAATAACTTATTCCTTCTACCATGTACACTCCTATGTCTATCTTCTCTTCATCTGGTTAGCCCCTACATGCTCAATGTTCTCTTTTAAGATGTCATTACTTTAGGGTAACTTTCCACTACCTCTAACAGTGAGCAAAGCATTCTTCAAAAGTACTCCCAAGCACTTATATGCATATATGCATAACCCATGGACACAGACAATAGTGTGGTGAAGGCCTGGGGAGATTGTGGGGTTGATGGGGTCAATGGGGAAAATGTGGCATCTGTAATACTTTCAGCAATAAAGATAAATTTTAGAAAAGTATTCCCATAACATTCTCTGTATCCACACATCACTGTAGCTACCACACCCTATTGAAATGCTCTTTGAATAATATAATTTTAATAATTATTTGAGAGAAATGAAAACCACAATATATCTTTCAACTAAAGTAAAAAAAAAAGATAGCAATCTATATTTCTTAAACTGAAATCACTTGTTTTAAATATTTATTTACATTTCACATTCTTAATTGGATTTAGTTTCCTGATAGTTTTCTAATACCATTAAGGCAAAATATTGATTATGTATAGACTTCTTAGGGGAGAAAAGCACACTAATCATTTTGTTTCATTTTTGGAAAGAGTCTCAGTCTCAAAGGAGGGAGTAAAGAGTAGAATTTTGAAGATTTAGCCAACAGCACATCAACTGACCTTGATGAATGAAGTATTGATCGGATTGCTAACGATTTTAGCATGTTTGAAGTTGGCAGAGAAATAATTAGAATAATATTTTACAGAGTCTTTATGTTTACTTAAAATGTCTACTGATGTCACGGGGGGATGACATAACTGAATAAAAGCTTAATACTAGTGTTTACTAGAGCAACCTAGCTGTATATTCAACAGTCATAGATAAATCCATTATTTTCATCTCTACTGAAACCTGTTCTTCTTCCTGTATTACTTATCCAGGTTAATAACACCATCATTTAACCTATAGAAACCTCCAGATTATACTTGACTTATTTTTCTCTCATTGCTCACATTCAGTCACTATCAAATATACCTCCAAAATGATTCTTTCTCTTCCATTACCATAAATACTGTTCAGTGATTCTATAATTGTTTATAATACTTGAAGACTCTCCAAACCAACTCATCCTTCATAGCATAATGGTAATGAGTGTGTACTCTGGAACCAGAGTGTCTGGTTTTGTTACTCTGCTTCTGCCACTTAGCAGCTGTGTGATATTAGACATGTTATTGAACCTGTCTGTACCTCATTTTCCTTATCTGAAAAATGGGAATCATAATAGTATCTACTTCACTGGATTATTCTAAGTATGAAAATATGCATAGCAGTTAGAACAGTGTCTGGCACAGAGCAAATGCTGTATATGTATGAGCTAGTGACAGTAGTAATAGTATTAAAATCTGAGTTTATTATGCTTAGGCTTAAATATTCTTGATGTTTCCCCATTGTCTACATCCACTTTACTTAGTGTCTTATACAAGACTTTCACACACTATCTCCAACTAATAGATTCCAGTCCTATGTCGCAATACCAAATAGTTTATATTCTAGCTACAATGAACTACTTGACATTCTTTGAACAAAACATCTACTTTTCTAGAATATCCCCTGGAAAACATCCCTAAAGGTTCACTTCTAGTGCACTATCTATCAAGTTAACTAATTTGTTCAACTATCATTCTGAAACAAAAACTGTTGCAATTTTATTTTCATTATTTCTAGTAGTAGTTTACACATTCTTCCAATATTCATTCCACAAATATTTATTGAGTACTTAGTACATGCCAGGCATTGGTCAAGGTCCTGAGATTATAGCATTGATCAAAACAAAGTCTTTTCCGTTATTCTTAGGGAGATACAGGCAAACAAATTATGTCATTTGATAATATGTATAGAAATATATAATACAGAATAAAGAGGGCATTGGATATTAGGAAGAAGGAATGACTATTTTGTAGGATGCTCATTCAAATGATTAAAAAAAAGTGTTTCAGTAATCTTGGTTGCAGGTCCTTGCTATTCATCACTTTGAATATTTCTTGCCACTCCCTTCTGGCCTGCATGGTTTCTGTTGAGAAATCAGCTGACAGTCGTATGGGTACTCCCTTGTAGGTAACTGACTGTTTTTCTCTTGCTGCTTTTAAGATTCTCTCTTTGTCTTTTCCTCTAACAGCATGGATGGAACTGGAGAGCATTATGCTAAGTGAAATAAGCCAGTCAGAGAAAGATAAATACCACATGATCTCACTCTTTTGTGAAATATAGAAAACAACATAGACTGACGAACAGGAACGGATCCAAAGACAGAGAAATAGTGATCAGACTATCGATCCCCGGAGGGAAGGTAGGGGAGGGGGGGGGTAAGGGGGAAAGATCAACTACAGGACTTATATGCAGGCATATAGGCCTAACCAATGGACACGGACAACGGGGGGGAGGGCAAGAGCGGGGCGGGGTAGAGGGTAACGTGGGGACAAGGACACATATGTAATATCTTAATCAATAAAAAATATATTAAAAAAATAAAAAACACCTACCCAGGGCGGCAGTGCCACAGTGCCGGGGACAAAGAGCTCACTGTCTCAAGGTAGGCGCCTGGAGAGGCTTTTGGTCTGCCTGGTGAAATTCCTGCGGTAGCACAGGCCCTCAATAAATATTTGTTGAGCAAATAAACAACTATATGAATGGTGAATGAAAAAAAAAAGTGTTTCAGAAGAACATCAGCAGTGGTCAAATGCTTGTGATTTATTAAGAGAGGGAATGAGAACTCACCATTGGTTTTGGCACCTTTCTACTTGTATTTCACTAGTAATTTACCCATGTGTCTTTACTGCTAGATTATATGGTCTTCCAGATCCCCAATACTTAAAATCTGTTGTCAGACCCATGGTAGATACTCATTAAATATTTATTGCATTGAATTGAACCAATATGCCATTTTAGAATCTCATTGAAAGCCATTGTTACAGAAGCAGATATACTTAGTTAAAATGTTGAGTACTTTGTCAGATGTATACTCGAGGCCAAAGTTATTAAGGGAAAAGAATAAAATTTAAGAATCAGGACATTTGGATTTAACTCTGTGAAATGGGAAAGGATAAACACAACTTTTTTTTTCTGTTGCATATTGCTTCCAACCTCTGGTTCAATATGCAACAGAAAAATAGATGACTTATGATATAAATGTTCAAATTCAATATCAAAAATAACTTTATTTGGCCTTTCTTACCTAAATTTCTGAATATTCATGTCTAACTTTTATAGGCCAGACTACTTGTCTATCCTATTTAAAATATAATCTTTAAATGGAAGTACTAGCAATAACACACTGATTTTACTTTTCAAGTAGTTGGGACAAGAGTCCTTTCTTATTCACTAATAAGGTATAGTCTTCTTCAAAGCAGGTCATATCCTTATTTAAAACCTCTGTACCTGGCTTTCAGAGAGTACATTTATTGAAGAGATTTTTAATAATATTGTACCGATGTGCTCACCACAATATTGCTCTTACTTTCTTTTCTACTTGATACTGACAATTTCCTTTAACATGTAAAATAGATAAATCAAGGGGATCTGATCCTACAGAATGAATTTTTAAAGGTGTTTGTTGTTATGATTAGAACTGGATCTTTGAACAAAATTTGTGGCAGTAGGTTCACTCAAATTCCATGCCTTGCTCATGAGCTCAGTCATCTTCTAGTTGATTTTTCAATTCAATTTGCTGCATATAAATGCAAAAATGATTTTATATTTATTGCCTTTTAATAACAACAGTAATGTATGTTCATTGCAGAAAATTTGGAAAATAGAGAAAATAAGATAAAAACAACGGAGAGATATCACTTTTTATCCTTTTTGTATACTTTCATCAATGATTATTCTCCGTATTTATATAAACTTTTAAAAAACATGGGTAGTTGGGTGGGAAGCGATCAACCAAAGAACTTGTATGCATGTATGCATAACCTATGGACACAGACAATAAGGTGGTGAAGTCCTGAGGCGGGGGTTTGGGATGGGCTAAAAGGGGTCAATGGGAGGAAAAGGGGGACATATGTAATACTTTCAACAATAAAGATTTAATAATGAATACATTAAAATAATAAAAAAAACACAATTGTGATATCACATTGTTTGGAGCATATTTTCTTTTAATAAATACATTTCCAAAAAAGAGATATTTATGATAATTTTAAGGTCCTAGTATTTTATATTAATATAGCATGCATAATTTATTTAATATCCTGATATATAGGCATTCAAGTTGTTTCTAATTTTTACTGTGATAATTTATAGCAAATGTAATTTTTTAAATTATCTTTTATATAATTGTACTTATAAATTCATCTATGCAATTTATTAAGGATTGTTTTAGAGTGTCTTTTTGTATTAAAACACTATCTTTAGATTTGTTATTGTCATTGTTGACTTTATACAGCACGTCCTCCAATAACATCAATTTGCTCAATGTAATTTTGTTATGACATTGATGGGAGAACAACTAACTTTAAAATTTATATAGAACCATAAAAGGCCCTAAATAGCCAAATAGAACTTGAAAAAGAACAAAGTGTGTGGGGAGTATCAAACTATGCTATAAGCAACAATAATCAAAACAGTATGGTACTGGAATAAAAACAGAAATATAGATCAATGGAATACAATAGAAAGCTCCTGAATAAATCCTCATTTATATGGTCAATTAACCTACTACCAAGGAGGCATATTAAATGGGATAAATGCAGTCTCTTCAATAAGTGGTTTTGGGGAAACTGGAAAAAACGAAATTGGACTACTTTCTTTCACCATATACCAAAATAAACTCAAAATAGATTAAAGTCTTCAATGGAAGACCTAAGACCATAAAACTTGTAACCATTTTATGAGGCCAATATAATCATTCTCAGTTGCAGTTGAAGAAGCTGAGACATTACATAAATTGACAGATATATCAGTGGCAGGGAATAGCAGATTTGAGGTTTGAGCACTGGCACTAACTCCAAAGACTTGTTAGTTTAATCACTGCTCAGGTCAATAGAAAGATCACATCATTAACCTCAAAGGAATCCTATAAAGTCTATATAGCAATTACAAATTATTAATTATATGTTTGTTTTCTGGTTTAAGTATTGAGAATTTGAGTACACAGCAATTTCAGAATATTAAGAAATCAATATTCTAGACCTACTAGTCTTAGAATCAGACCGTAGGCTGGGATGAATTCGTCACAATAAATGTCACTTTATAAAGCCCATGCCAGGCAACCAGTTAACTACTCCCCAGAACATCTCAATTACCCATATGCTTTCTTCTCAAATTTAATGAGAAGTAGAAGATACCCTTACTAATATAACCACCTTTTCATATGCAAGTGAAAGAGCAAAGAGCAACAGGTCATTTCATAGGTGACTCTTGGCAGGTTTTCTCTATAGAGATAAAAAAAAGACATTCACAGGCACCACAGAGTGTACAACAGATGGTGCAATATCTGCCCTGGTCAGGACATTGAACTGGTCTAGAAAGCAGTGATTTCTTTTACATGTTTTCCTGGTAGAGCAGAAAATCAAATCAATGCAGACACCTGGAATTTCCAACTTATTTAATGTACAAAAAGTTTTGGTTGGAAATTGTTTAACAAAGTGTATAAATAATTTATTGTGGGGCTCTTTTAGTCAGATTTGGGTCAGGAAAATAATTTGTTTAGCTGTTAGGAAGTCCTGGTTATTTCAAACCATTGAAATTTAATTTTCTTCTAAAATTTTTACTGATTCCTCCTAGTCAAAAGAAAGAACACATCATTAACCTCAAGGGAATGCTAATAAAGAAAAAATAATTGAAAACTTTATTAAGTTCAATTAATTGGTTATAACAGTCTGATTTTGTCATGCTTCAGTAAATAGTATATTGTACATAATTTTAATGATCTCCAATTCAGTTCAGCAAATAAGATCTGCATAGTAAAGCAAAAATTGAGTTCTCTTGATAATTACCAAAATCATTGGCCTGTTTGGTATTTGTGATAAATTAGTTAATTAGGTTTTTATTGCATTTTTCAGGTTTAAGGGCTCTAAAACAAAGGTAATTTATTTCTCTGTATAAATTAAAAAATATATACATATAATCTGTATTTCTAACATTCCGTGTTTACAACAAATCTCAAGTAACCTTTTATATAACAAATTTGCTATAGTACAGTTAATAATAGCTTCAGACATTCATCTTACAATTTAAATATTATTGAGATGGGCATAATCATAACTTTCTGTCAAATGAAACCTTAATATTCAAAAGATCTAGGCTTATAATGCAAAATCTTATTTATTCACTGCTCATCCTAACATGGTATTAAATTCTGTGGGTCAAAAATTATACCATAAAAGTCAGGAAATGGCTATTTATGCAACATGCATTTGTGATAAGTAGCATTTTACAAGTATGTTTGTCAGGCTTATAACATTACTCAAAATTCATGTTTTTTATTTGTCTTGAATGACAAATCCTCATTTCAGTGTAAGAGGTACTGTGTATATATTAATACATAAACACCGGCTTATAGAACCTAAGCTGTGCTTTTGAAATGTAGAGCCACACAAAACATTGTAAGTTTTATAGAAATTGAATATTTCAATAACTTTAGAAATCTTATATCACTGAAATGTTTGTCTCTGTCCTCCTAACACAGGAACTATAAATAAATCTTTCTGAAGGTTAGTTAGTTTCTTTTGGCCACTAGCTGAGGAATCCTGGCAATAGCTGCATAAAAATATGTGACTACAAGACAACAAAGAGTTACCATTGATATTTTAAGTGTAAAGACAAAATTCTTGCTATCTAGTGTGTAATTATTACCAATTATAGAATATTTGTTATGTGCCAGGCAAAACACCAGGCATCTTCTACACCTTATTTTTAAAATTCTAATAAAGTCCTATAAGGTGGACATTATTATCTCTAGTTTACAATTACTAATTGTAAAAGAGGAGATTTCAATCCATGTTTGGACTCAAAACCTTTGCTTTTGCAACTATGCCAAGTTGTAGCATTCTATTTAAGCATTGTCTAAATCAAAGAAAGAAAAAACAGTGATAACACATGATGTTTAATTTAAAAACCATGTTTATTCACAAAGTAGTTGCAATGTGTCACCAGTGTTTCATTGATTTAACAAGTATTCATAGCATTGTTTAAAAGCATAGATCCAGTGGCTGCATAAGATCCTTGGATGTCCCCAAATAAATTTGATTCTGATTTTCTTTATATCTGTTAGAAGACATATACATGTTAGTGATAAACAAAATAGAGAAAAAAGAATACAAGCTAAGTCTTTACAAATTCAAGAAGACTGAAATCATATCAAGTATCTTCTCAGATTATAGTGGCATAAAATTAGAAATCAACTACAATAAAAGCAATAAAAAAACAATCAAACACATGGAGAGAAGATAGCATGCTATTATACAATGATTGGGTTACCAAAGAGATCAAAGAAGAAATAAAAAGCATCCTAGAAACAAATGACAATGAAAACACAACAATCCAAAATCTAAGGGACATAGTGGAAGCAATTCTGAGAGGGAAGTTCATAGCACTACAGGCCCACCTCAAAAAACAAGAAAAACTTGTAATAAGTTATGTAACCCTACAACTTAAAGAATTAGAAAGAGAGCAACAAGAAAAACCCAGAGTGAGCAGAAGGATGGAAATAATAAAGATCAGAGTGGAAATATATGACATGGAGATCAAAAAATGTATACCAAAGATCAATAAAACCAAGAGATGGTTCTTTGAAAGAATAAACAATATTGATGAACCTCTAGCCAGACTCACCAAGAAACAAAGGGAGAGGACCCAAATAAACAAAATCAGAAATGAAAGAGGTGAAGTAACAACTGATTCCACAGAAATACAAAGGGTTGTAAAAAAATACTATGAACAACTCTACTCCAACAAACTGGACAGCCTTGATGAAATGGACATATTCCTAGAAAAATAAAATCTTCGAAAACTCAGGAAGAATCAGAAAATCTGAATAGGCTGATAACTACTGATGAAATTGAAGCAGTAATAATAATAATAAAAAAATCCAGCAAACAAAAGACCTGTTCTGTGCAGATTCACAGGGGAGTTTTACCAATCATTCAAAGAAGAACTAACACCTATCCTTCTCAAGCTATTCAAAAAATTCAAGAGGAAAGAACACTTCCAAGCTCTTTTTATGAGACCAGAATAATCTTAATTTTAAAACCAGTTAAAGATACTACAGAGAAAGATAATTACGGGCCAATATCCATGATGAGCATAGGTGCTAAAATCCTCAAAAAAACTTTAGCAAATCGGATCCAGCAATACATTAAAAAAATCATACACCATGACCAAGTGGGATTTATTCCAGGGATGCAAAATTTGTACAATAGCTACAAGTCAATAAATGTGATATAGTACATGAACATATTGCAAGACAAAAATCACATTAGTTAATCTACACTAATAAAAGAAAAACATGCAAATTGACTATACCTTCACTATGCCTTAAGCCATGCCCATCAGCCAATCAGAGTGGCTATATGCAAATTAACCCAACCAAGATGGCCGCTGGCAGCCATGGGGCTACAGCAACCAGGAGGCTTGGTTGCCCCAATGATAGAGGAAGCCAAGCTTCCCGCCTGCCACAAGCGGTCCTGGGCCCCACTCAAGGCTACAAAGTTTCAATTATAGAAGATAAATAAACCCCAGGAAAAAAAAAGGAGAGGCTGGCA
>NW_006284333.1:247023-248981 GCF_000327345.1 Myotis davidii | reverse complement strand
AACTCTGCTCAGCCACAAGCCAGGTTGACGGCTGCCAGTACAGCAGTTGTGGTGGTGGGACCCTCTCCCGCCTCCTCAGCAGCGCTAAGGATATCTGACTGCAGCTTAGGCCTGCTCCCCGCTGGCAAGTGGACATCCTCCTAGGGCTCCCGGGCTGCCAGAGGGGATGTCTGATTGCCAGTTTAGGCCCAATCTCCTGGGGAGCGGGACTAAGCCAGCAGGTCGTCATCCCCCGAGGGGTCCCAGACTGTGAAAGGGCACAGACCGGGCTAAGGGACCCCCCTCCCAGTGCTCAAATTTTTTTCACCAGGCCTCTAGTAAGATTATATAAGTTTCAAGTGTACATTTCTGTGATACCTCATCTGTATATGGCACTGTGTTTATCACTCAAAGTCAAGTGTTCTTCTGTCACCATGTATTTGACACCCTTTATCCTGTCTTACCTCTCCTAACTCTGCTTCCCCTCTGGTAACCACCATACTGTTGTCTTTGTCTACCAGGTTTTTTTTGTTTGTTTTGTTGTATTTGTTGATTCCTTTTTTATATCCCACATCTGAGTGAAATCATATGATTCTTGTTGTTTCTGTCTGAAGTATTTTGTTTAGCATGATATTCTCAATATTTATCCATGTTGTCACAAATGGCAGTATATGTACCAAAGCTTCTTTATCCAATCATCCCTCCAAAGACACTTAGGTTGCTTCTCTCACTCTTGTCAGTGCCCAGATCTAATCAGGACCTGAATACATGACTCAACTATTCATATGCATATAAGACCTTGTAAACAACAAAATTCCAAATTATTAGCTTGCAATGAGGATTATAATTGTCATACAGGTTAAATTACTCATGTTGTCCTGTTCAATACATTCTCTCTTTGTAATCAAGTCACACAGGAAACAAATCTGCATCAGCAAATACTATTTTATTCACCCCCCGCAAAAGAGTCTGTTATTTGGAGTTCCTATATTCAGCACATTGTCTCTCCAGTCGGTAGCCAAACATTGGAAGATAAATCATGTAATAAATCATGAAAGTTTGCTTTCTGAGCTTTGAATCAAACAAAGGGAGTTAGATGATTAAAATATGAAGTGGTATCAGTTTAAAGTAGTTGATACATCCTTGCAAGTGTAACTGGAAATGCTCAAACTGTGATGGTTACGATTCTCTATTTCTTATACATTTTTTCAACACATAGGGTCACTGTTGGCCTCTGTGGCTCACCATTTTGTATAGTTCAAATTTGCATATGTCTGCTTCTATAGATATGTGTTGATCTCAGATTTGAAGGTCAGTACTTAAAAGGAGTAGGAGGCATCTCATTGTAACTAATGCTACATTACTACTATATCTATTTCCTGTTGTCATCAGCATCATCAGTCATTATCTGGTCAGGAAAATAGAAACCACTATAGGTATTTCAAGCAATGGTAATTTAATTTAGAGACTTGGTAATATATATTGGAAGAACTAAAAACCACCAAGGGCTCTAGGTAACACCATTTTTCCTTTTGCTTCTCTAGCCTCAGATATGATTATCTCTTCTATCTTAGGAATTTTATTTTATTTTTCTTTCTAAGTATGGAATGTTTCATGAATTTGCAGGTCATCCTTGTGCAGGGGCCATGTTAATTTTCTCTGCATCATTCCAATTTTAGTATGTATGCTGCTGAAGTGAGCACAGGACTAGAAATTTTAGAGTGGGATGGGAGATTATGTTTTTATAGTTGAAAAGCTCTGTTAATTTTTATTTTGGCATATATATCCAGCTAGTAAACTACTTTTTTTTTCTTTTTTAAATTTTATTTTAAAATGGAAACCAAGATGGCGGCATAGGTAAACACCGGAGTTAGCTGCCTCGAACAACCACTTCAAAATACAACTAAAAGACAGAACGGACATCGCCCAGAACCACAGGAAGACTGGCTGAGGGGAAATTCTTCAACTAGAAGGAAAGA
>NW_006284333.1:244760-245276 GCF_000327345.1 Myotis davidii | reverse complement strand
AATAATAAATAAATTTTATTATATTGTTTAAAGTATTACAAATTGTAGTACATATGTCTCCTTTTTTTCCCCCACTGATCTTCCCCCAGCCTCCCCTACCTCCTGGCACATGCCCTCACCCCACCCCCTACTGTCTCGTGTCCATTGGTTATGCTTATATGTATGCATACAAGTCCTTTGGTTTATCTCTGATTTAGAGTTCCTATATTCAGCACATTGTCTTCCCCCCAAACACTCCCCATCCTTCCTGCAGTACTTTTTTTTAAATATTTTATTGATTGTTTACAGAGGGGAAGGGAGAAGGATAGAGAGTTAGAAATATCAATGAGAGAGAAACATTGATCAGCTGCCTCCTGCACACCGCTCACTGGGGATATGTCAGCAACCAAGGTACATGCCCTTGACCGGAATCGAACCTGAAACCTTTCCATCCACAGGCTGATGCTCTATCCACTGAGCCAAGCCGGTTAGGGCTTCCTGCTGTACTTTTACAATCTGTTTGATGCTTCTCTGCCT
>NW_006284333.1:230088-244569 GCF_000327345.1 Myotis davidii | reverse complement strand
TTTCAAAATCTTAGCTTGTAAATTTTGTGCTGCTATGAACATAGGGGTGCATATATCCTTTCTGATTGGTGTTTCTGTTTTCTTGGGATATATTCCTAAATGTGGGAATACTGGGTCAAATGCCATACTGTTTTCCACAGTGATTGCACCAGTCTGCATTCCCACCAGGAGGGTTCCTTTTTCTCCACATGCTCTCCAGTAATTGTCATTTGTTGATTTGTTGATGATAGCCAGTCTGACAGGTGTGAGGTGGTACCTCATTGTTGTTTTGATTTGCATCTCTTGGATGATTAGTGACTTTGAGCATGTTTTCATGTGTCTCTTGGCTTTCTGAATTGTCACTTTCAAAAGGTGTCTATTTAAGTCTTTTGCCCATTTTTTGATTGTGGATTATTTATCTTCTTTTTATTAAGATGTATGAGTCCCCTATAAATTTTGGAGATTAGGCCCTTATCAGTCATAACATTAACAAATATGTTCTTGTTGTTTTTTGATGGTTTCTTTTGCCGTGCAGCTTTTTATTTTGATGTAGTCCCAGAGAGAGAAACATCGATTAGCTGCCTCCTGCGCATCTCCTCCTGGGGATGTGCCCGCAACCGAGGTACATGCCCTTGACCGGAATCGAACCTGGGACCTTTCAGTCTGCAGGCCGACTCTCTATCCACTGAGCCAAACCGGTTTTGGCTAAATAGACACATTTTGAAAGAGGACATTCAGAAAGCTAAGAGACACATAGTAAACTACTTTTTAAAAATACGACAATCTATTATTGAGGAATAAACTGAAATATCTTCAATTAAAATCAATTTGAACAACAGTATTGATTTCCAAAGACACTGGGCATCATTTAGCTGCTGTATAATATTAGTATAAGGACACTTTATTAAATAAAAGAAAAACTTTCTTAACCTTTGGTCTCTATTCCTTCATTTCATTTAAGGTCATTCATTGGAAACTGGTCATTTTTTTAATGGATAGCAAGGCTCAGTAGCTGAGCAATAGGCCTGAAAATTCTGGTATGATAGCTTTGAGGTTCAATTTTGGCTAAGTGATTTACTGAGTGAGCCTATAAAAGTTATTTTAAATGGAGACATAAAGCTAGATGGAGATATTTCCCCTTAAGTCAACAGTTCTTTCTGCCTTGTCAATCCTCCCACTTGTAAATATCCTGAACAAAATTAGAAAGTGTCTTAGGAGACAATTTGGTTTCTGAGATAGCCTTATTCATTAATAAATGACTGTACATTAGACCTAAATAAGTCTAAAAGAGTTGGAGCTTTGTCTTAAATTGTTTTTTGATAGCTGAATAAATGTTGATGAAAGTTTTGTTAAAGGCATAGATTTGATCCCTTGCTGCATAGCAACCTCAAGGTTTAGCTATGCCTTATCGCAGGGATTATAAACTCAGGTGCCTATAGGAGGAAAACAGGTGAATAGAATCAATGAAGCTTTTGGCACAGTCTTGTATTTTCATATATATGTGCAGATCTACCAATATTTTAAAAAATCCAAATGTATATGTAAAATCTCATGACTTTTAAATGTTGACAAAAAGTTTAAGGTATTTTTAAAACTACCGTGGAATAAACAAAATATATTTAGTGGTTTGGATTTGGCTCACAGGACCCGGCTTGCAAACTGCTGATAATGTAGATGGAATAGGATGCAGGGTGTAAACTGATGGCTCATGTATCCAACTGACCTTGCTCAGGATGCATTATTTTGAGCTGACAACAAGCCTCTTGCATTGCATGAAATAAACACTCACTATATATCAGATATTATGCTGTGTTTCACATGCATTACCTTGTTTAAAACATGATTTTTACTATTTAGTTAATGTTCAATGTTTTATTTATTTTTTCAGCTTTATTGAGAAATAATTGATATATAACATTGTGTATGACCGTGTGTTGATTTGATACATTTCTTTATTGCAAAAATGATTACCACCACAGCATTAGGTAACAGCTCCATCAAGTCACATAGTTACCATTTGTTTTTGTCGTGAGAACATTTAAGATCTCCTCTCTTAGCATCTTTTAAGTAGGTAATACAGTATTATTATTTTCTATAATTACCACGCTGTACATTAAGTCCCTAGAACTTCTTATGCTTATAACAAGAAATTTGTACCCTTGGACCAAAATCTTCCCATTTCCCCCAGCTTAACCTTCCTTGGTATCCATCACTCTACTCTCTGTTTCTCAGAGTTAGGCTTTTTTGATTCCACATATAAGTGACATCATACAGTATTTTTCTGTTTCTGTCTTACTAGTTAGTTATTATTACCCCAATTTTAAACATTAATAAAGTATAGAAAAGGATTCAAATGGGATCTGACAGATTCCAAAGCTTATCTCATAATGATTCTACCATACAAACTTTTTAGGAACCCCAGGGTTATAATACATACAAAATTTACAGACCAGGCTAATGCGACCCTGAGATGGCTGAAAGGAAGGGAAATGGTAAGAATACTGTTGTAAGGATCATGGAAAGAATGTAAACCAAAGAATGACTCCAACATTTTTTTCTATGCTGTTTATTCTCTACCTGCCCAACTTTATCAGAGACTAAGAGACCCTATCAGTTACCAACCCATCCTCATATCTTTAGCTTATTTTTTATACTCCCCACCAACTTTCATGCTTACTCTTCCTTCTTTAATGAATAATACAAATAATACCAATTCCTTTGTCTCTATATCCTTTTCCAGCTACTGCTCTATATCCTGCCTTTCATAGCCAAACTTGCAGAATGAGTTGTTTGTGCTCTTTATCACCATTTCTTTGCCTCCTATACCTCTTATACATTATTGAATCCATTTATTTGACTTCTGTCACCAATATTTCACCAAAATTACTCATTATAAGTTCATCAATGATATACATATCACTATATACAGGCTAGTTGTTCCACTTCTGGCCTCTAAACATTTGATGGTATTGAAAACACTGTACTTCTGAAAAAATTCATTTCTTTTGACTGCTATTGCCTAAATTTCCTTTACCTCTTTATCTTTCCCTCTTAATTCCCTTTGCAAGTTTATCCTCTTCTATTAGACTGAGCTCTTAATTGGCAAATTTACTCAAGACTCTCTGTTAAGCCCTGGCTGGTCAGTGTGTCTCAGTTGGTTGAGCATCATCCCATGCACCAAAAGATCACCAGTTTGATTCGAGGTCAAGGCACATGCCTAGGATTACAGTCTAGATCCACAGGAAGGGGCATGCAGGAGGAAGCCACCAATGTTTCTTTCTCACATTGATATTTCTCTCTCTTTCTCTCTCTCTCTTTAAAATAAATGAAAACATTTTTTAAACAGACTTTATGTTAGTATGTTAAGTCCTATTTTTTTCCTAGGGTCCCTACTATTCCTTGACTAGCTTATACACTCTCATGGCTTTATGTGCCATCTATATTTTGCTATATCTCAATTTTATACTGCAAACTTATAAATCTTCCATGATTAATACATGTAACTCTCTGCCTAACATTCTTGTTTGTATAATTAATGTGTGTCTCAAATAGACATCAACAAAATTTAACTGTTCTTGTCCTTTATCTTATTCCCCCCCAGAAATGTTGCCCAACTTTGGAAATGATGCCATTATTCATCTAGTTTGCTTAAATCAGAAAGCTAAATGTCATTATATATTTTGCCAACAAAATACTATTTTTGGGAAACATACAAAATATTACCAAAAATAAAAAATAAAAACTCACAGGCAAATATATGTAAGACAAATGCAAATAAGAATAACATTATATGAGTAATATCAAGAGCAAAAGGAATTAAGTTGGATAAAGATTGAAAACTAATAATGGCCAACATGTATTGAATGCTTGCCTTTTGTCAGGCTCTTAAAAGGCATTCTTGATATCATCTTCCATTGTCATACCCATTATAGCAAATTAGTCAATCAAGTACTGTTGATCCTATTTCAAAATAATTTTTAACATTGTCCAATTATCTTAATCTACACTAACAACAGTCTAATCTAATCCACTATCATCCCTCATTTACTGCAACAGAGCTGAATTAGTATTCCTGTATCCATATGCTATTTTTGTATTGCTTATGTCACATATGTCTTTAAAGTGAAACATGTTCAACTTCATAAGATCACAGATGTCTTCATCTTTCCTACATAAAGATGAGTAACAATGGTGGCATTAGACTAGACACTTCCACCAACTAGAATTCTTGCCTAATCTTTCTCTTCATTAAAAAATGAAGGCACGAGGCAATAAAGAAGACACAAGAGTACTAAGTCACCTAGTAGGGGAAGTCAAGCAGTATGTTTGTGGAGCTCTGCATCAAGGGAGAAGACCTCAAAGTATCACTCTGTCAAACCTCCATTATCTTTGCCTTGGGAATCTTTTTGGGAGAAAAACAAGCAATAGAGATAATAGAGTTAAGCTATTGAAATTTTAATCTTTAGGGCTTTAGGAGACTATGTTTCAGCAGGTAATGGAATACAAATTTGAGAGTGACAGAGGGGCATGACATAGTCCACAGGGATAGGGGAGAACATAGTGGTGAAAATCTGTGACACTGATTAGGAAAAATATAATTTCCTTCGAATAACTGCCTATATTGGAATTTGTGATTCAAGGGTATATGCATTTACAAGGCTTTTGTAATGTTACTAATTTCTATCCAAAATGGTTGCAACTTACACTCTCACCAGTAGTGCATGAGAGCATCCATTTCACTTATGACACTTTAGTTGAGCAATTGAATAAAAAGAAATGCTTGCCTTTTGCTCATAGCTATGGCTGCACTGACTCTACCCTTTCATCTCCTATTGTTCTAAAATATATTGTTCTTATTTTTTGTTTAGCTCTATTCTTAAAGTCATCTTCATATAAAGGAATGGACAAAAAAAAACACAATCATTTTTCCAAATGCTTACAGTATACCATGTACTACTCTGAAGTACTTTATAAATATTAAGTTTTTTAAAAATTCTCAAAAAGAGTCAGGGAAAACAGATTAAGCTATTTATCCACAATCTCATAGGACCTGGCAAACAAAGATATCAACCTAAGTAATCATGCTCCAAATTCTGTGCTATAAAACACTATACTATACTTCTGGGTTATTCCTTTGAATTATCAGAAGTATAATTTTTGGTTCAATTGACAACTTCATCTATATTAAAATATTTTATTATTATTTCAAGGTCTTGGGTTTATTATACAAATTAAATTTGCTTAACATTTGATGCTCATTATAACTAATAGAACTTTAAAAAATGTTGAGACTACATACCATTTCCTAACAAATAATTTAATTTTCAGTTCTACTATATAGTTTTTATATATATCCAATTTTAAGACTCTAATTCTATTCTATGGCAGTTATTTGTACCATTCGTTAATTCTAAATTGTACCAATTATTATCAGTATATAGACAACTATTTGAGTATAATTATAATAGGACTTGAGGAAACAGTCTCATTTATATATTGCATGACTATATATTCCTTTCAACCATTAATTTTAATTTTCTTTTTATTTTTTAAAATATATTTTATTGATTTTTTACAGAGAGGAAGGGAGAGGGATAGAGAGTTAGAAACATCGATGAGAGAGAAACATCTATCAGCTGCCTCCTGCACACCCCCTACTGGGGATGTGCCCGCAACCGAGGTACATGCCCTTGACTGGAATCGAACCTGGAACCCTTCAGTCTGCAGGCCGACTCTCTATCCACTGAGCCAAACCGGTTAGGGCTAATTTTAATTTTAAATCCTATCCAATCTCAAACATTGTTGTACTCATATTGTTACTAGTTAATGGTTTTCTGGATTTAAGTTGATGATGGTAATAACTAGCATAGCTATAATATTTTTTCACATATTATTTCATTATTCTTCATAATTGCCCCGTGAGGTAGGTCTATTATTGTTATTATCCTAATCATCATAGAGATAACAAGACATTCTTTTTTAAAAATATATATATATATTTTATTGATTTTTTACAGAGAGGAAGGGAGAGCGATAGAGAGTTAGAAACATCGATGAAAGAGAAACATCCATCAGCTGCCTCCTGCACACCGCCTACTGGGGATGTGTCTGCAACCAAGGTACATGCCCTTGACCGGAATCGAACCTGGGACCCTTGAGTCCGCAGGCCAAAGCTCTATCCACTGAGCCAAATCGGTCAGGGCAACAAGACATTCTTTAAGTGATTCAGCTAGTGAAATGACAGAACCAAGATTTAAACCTAATATTTCAAAGCCCAAGCTTTTCCTCAATAAATACTTCCTCTACATTCTAAGGAGGCTAACAAGCAATGAAATGATCAAATCAGAAGAAAAGGAGCTAATTGATGAATCAGTCAGCTGGAATTCAAACACTAACTAACCTTCAGATGGCCTCAGACACAGCGACATAGTAAATTATGAGAGTTTTACTTGAGGATATACTGTGATCCTCTTTTATGAAGAACACCTATCTCATTATGGGGTTCAATTGGAAATGTAGAGAGCAGCCAATATTAATCAAGGGGCAGAGGGTTTTTGTTTTGTTTTGAGCTGGTTTTTACTTGAAAGAAGTATATTTCCTTGGTCATTTCTTTATTACTTTTCTATCTTTTTTCCCACCTGTTCAATTTTAATCCCTCTTTATCTTTTTTCTTTCTCACAGAATCAGATTCTGAAGATCATCTATTTCTATTTTTTTTAGTACCTAAATATCAGATAGAATTATACATGACAGAGATTTATTTCACAGAGTTTTTATAGACTTAATTTAAGGACCACATATTGAAGAATTGGTATTGAATTGGGCATGAGATTCTAGTACAGCATTTTAAACCAACAGACCATAACAACTTAATATTTACTTCTGATTTGGTGGTCAAAAATGACACTGAACATTTAAAACATTTTCTTTGGTTGACACCTTGATGTAAAGAACTTGAAAACTGGGCAAGAGTTTAAAGTAATATGTTACTTTATATTTGCAATATTATTTCTCATATCAGATATTGTGTATGGAACTCTTATTTCAGTTTATCTTTTTATTTTAATTAAATTGGTATTTTGGAGAAAATTCTGGAAATTTTTTACTTTAACAGAAATAGCTGTATTAAACTGTAGGAAATACAGTATAGAGCTGTATAAAATAAAGTGCATTCAACTCTATGAAATATTTCAGGATAGTGAATGTAAAGGAATGCATTACTGCACAATGTCAATTTTATAACAGTTTTTACTGATTTAAATGTAATCATATTTTGTTAACTGACATAAAATATAAACCCTTTATAGAAAGTACATTACTTTTTAGAATATACACACAAGTAGAATAATACTGAACAAAGACCTAGAAATCATCTAGTCGAAGAGTTCTCAAACATTTTTCCTGTCGCAATATATTTCTCATTAGTTCTCAAAAATACTTTTTGGTGCTCAGCATTATTAATCATTAGGAAAATGCAAATCAAAACCACAATGAGATATCACCTCATACCTGTTAGAATGGCTATTGCAAAAAACAAACAAACCAAACCAAACCAAACCAAACAAAACAAAAAAACAAGAAATAAATTCTGGTAACTTCATGAGTTAAAGAGTACTCTTATATATGTTGGTGGGAATGTAAAATGGTGCAGCCATTGAATGATATATGAAGTTTCCTCAAAAAATTAAAAATAAACTATCGTATGTTTCAGTAATTCTACTCTTGGGTATATATCAAACTGAAATGAAATAGTATCCCAAAGGAATATCTGCACCCACATATTCATTGCAGCATTATATTCAACAGTCAAGACATGGAAACAACCTAAGAGTTCGTTGACAAATTAATGGATAAAACATTTTGTTCATAAACATGAGAAAATCCTGCCAATTGTTGAATATGGATTAACCTTGGGAGCACTATGCTAAGTGAAAGAAGTTACAGAAAGACAAATATTGTATGATTTCACTTATAGGTGTTGTCTAAGCAAACAGAAATCAGATTTGTGGCTGCCAGAGGTGGGGGATAAAGTTGTGGAGGAATTGGGTCAAGGTTGTTGAAAGGTATAATCTTCCATCATAAAATAAGTTCTAGGGATATTAATAAACAGCACAATGACTATAACTAACAATACTGTTTTGTATTCATCATTCTGAGGGGCAGTGCCATTTGGGTATGTATTTTGAGATTCTCCAGGGTACTTCTGATAGATGCCCCTGTTAATGCCAGTCTCAACATAAGAATCACTGATTTAGTCAAAGTCTGTAATTTATTGAATTAGAAACCAAGAGATCAAATGAATCACTAAAACAGCTATTTGCTGAAAAGTTGTTTTTGAGCCCCTTTTTTTCAATATATCATATTGAAATTTCATAATGCAGACAGTTTGGTCTCACAATAGTCATTTTATATCTCTCATAATTCTGCACATTCTTTAGTAACATCACCCTAATTTGGATCAGGTTCAGTGAAGTCATGCGCATTAGGAAAAAATATTCTGCCTTCCCCAGCCTATGAGATTAATCTTGATTAATTTAAATCAATCATGGTAATCCCATTTCCTTTAGTCATTCATTGACAAAAACATGTCCAATGAGCCAAAAGGAAAATTCTACACAAGTAACTTTTGGAAAAGATTTTCTCAGTCTTAAAAAGACTTAAAAGAAAGTGTGAGTATATGATGATATCTATAGTTGCAGCAGCCATCCTGTAATTCTAAAAGAACAAGCCAGAAGACAAAAGGCAATATGCTAAACAATTTCAGATCATTAAAAAAATGCCAAAGATTAAAGACAAAGAAAGAATCTTAAAAGCAGTAAGTGAACAGTAGTTATTTACCTATAAGGGAGCACCCATATGACTGTCAGCTGATTTCTGAATAGAAACTTTGAAGGCCAGAAGGGAGTGGCAATAAATATTCAAAGTGATAAATAGCAAGACCTTACAACCAAGATTACTCTACTCAGAAAAATTACCACTTAGAATTGAAGGTCAGATACAGAGGTTCACAGACAAGAAAAAGCTAAAGGAGTTCATCACCATCAAACCAGTATTACAAGAAATGTTAAAGACTATAGAAGAAGAAGAAGAAGAAGAAGAAGAAGAAGAAGAAGAAGAAGAAGAAGAAGAAGAAGAAAACAATAAAATTTCAGTAAATACATATCAACACTTGAATCTAAAAATAAAAATAAGTGAGCTAGGAAACTAATGAGCAAAATAAACTGATTATAAAATAGAATCAGAGGCATGGTAACATGGAACAGACTCTCAGAGGTAAGTGGGGAGTGGGGGGAGCAGGAAGAGATTAACCAAAGATCCTATATGCATATATGTATTCCCTATGGGCACAGAAAATAGGATGTTGAAGGCCTGGGGCAGAGAGGAAACTGGGTGAAGGGGGGCAATAGGGAGAAAAAGGGGGACATCTGTAATACTCTCAACAATAAAGATTTACAAAATTTTAAAAGGCAAATAGGATAAAGAAAGAAAGTAAAAATAATTAAAGAATTGTATTCTTGCTGACATTGTAGAGCCACTGAATTAACCAGCCTTGTAACCGCCATATTTTTAGATTTTTCATTAAATGAATTAATAAATCTTCTTATTTATACTTATTTAATATAAGCCTTCTGTAACTTATTGTTTCAACAACTTTAAATTGTGTTTTCTGATACTTTAAGTTAAAATAATTTTGAATAATATCCAATATTAGAGAGTTGGAGGGATTATTCCCTGTATTTAAAAACAAAGACAGAAAAAGAAAACAATACTGCAATGCAACAGGGAGAGAAAATTTAGTGTTAAAGCAAATTAATGAAGACATTGTAATTTAATCTGAGTTCTTTTTGAGAGAGTAAGAGAATTCTAAGAAATAGCCTCTTTAAAATAATTATTAAGGCTCTGACTCTTGGAGTCACTGTCGAACCACTCAAACTGAGTGTCATCCACACAGAAGACATCAAGAGAGGAAGGGAGAGGTAAAGAGAGATAGAAACATCAATGATGAGAAGATTAAAAATGGAGGCAGAGTAGGTGGATGCTGCACAGACACACTCTCAGGACCAAACTGGAATTATAACTGAAATACAGAAAAATCTTCCTAAATAAGAAACTGAAGACTCACTGGAGAGAACCCTGATAACTGAAATGGAAAGTGAAGACTGCATAGAGACTGGCACTCAAAATGAGGAGACAAAGAAACAATCCCCAAATGAAAGAACAAGAGAACTGTCCAGAAGAAGAGATAAATGAAATGGTGATGAGAAATTTATCTGATATAGAGTTCAGAATAATGATTGTATAGCATGAGAAAAGGTATAGTAACTTTGAAAACAGAAATAAATAATGATATTTATTTATTTAAAGAACACTCTGGAAGGAATACACAACAGATATTGGAAGTTCAGGATCAGATCAGTTAATTAGAAGACAGAGTTGAAAAAAAATCACTCAATCAGAGAACCAAAAAGAAAAACACAATTAAAAAACAGGAGGATAGTTTAGCGGACCTGTGGGACAATGTGAAACATAACAATATTGAATAGCAAGTATGCCAGAAGAGGTAGAAAAAGAGAAAGGGATAGAGAACGTGTTTGAAGAAATAATGGCAGAAAACTTCCCGAACCTGGTGAAGGAAAAAGTCACACAAGTTCTGGAGGCACAGAGTCCCAAGCAAGAAGAACCCAAACAGGTCCAGGCCCAGGCACATCATTATTAAAATGCCAAAAATTAAAGACGAAGAGAGACTCTTAAAGGCAGCAAGAGAAAAGCAAACTGTTATATACAAAGGATCTCCCATAGGCTGATACCTGATTTCTCATCAGAAACCCTTCAGGCCAGAAGGGAAAGGCATGAAGTACTCAAGGTAATGGAAAACAGGATCTGAAACCAAGATTACTATATCCAGCAAGTCTATCATTCGAAACAGACAGGCAAATAAAGAGCTTCCTGGAAAAAAAAAGGCTAAAGGAGTACATCATCACCAAGCCAGCATTACAAAAAATGCTAAAAGGACTGCTGCAATGAGAAAAGAGAGAGAGAAACCAAGGCATATGGAATTAAAATGGCAACAAATAAATACCTATCAATAATACCCTGAAATATAAATGGATTAAATTCTCCCATGATAAGGCATAGAGTAGCTTAATGGATACTAAAACATGAACCAACTATATAGTGTTTATAAGAAACCCTCAGGAGAACAAAAGACTCACACAGGATGAGAATGAAGGGATAGAAAAAAAGTTCCCATGCAGGTGGAAAGAAAAAAAAAAAGCTGGGGTAGCAATACTATTATCTGACAAAATAGACTTCAAAATGAAGGCCATGACAAGAGACAACAAAGATCACTACATAATACTAAAGAGATTGATGCAACAAGAGGATTGAACCCTGGTAAACATATATGCAACCCAGTATAAGAGCACCTAAATATATAAAAAATCTTCTAGAGGACTTTAAGGGAGAAATTGACAAAGATACAGTCATAGTAGGGGACTTTAACACCCTGGTGACTTCACTGGATAGATCATCCAGACAAAAATTTAACAAGAAAACAGTGACCCTAAAGATCACAATGGATAATATGGATTTAATTGACATTTATAGAACATTTCACCTCAAGGTTGCAGAATATACATTCTTCTCAAGTGCACGTGGGTCATTCACAGATAAGCCACATGTTAGGACATAAAACAAGTCCCTACAAGTTCAAGAAGATAGCAAACATATCAAGCATCTTTTCAGATCACAGGGGAATGAAATTAGAAACCAACAACAGTAAAAACACCCCAAAATATTCAAACACATGGAAGCTAAATAGCATGTTATTAAACAACTAGAGGCCCAATGCATGAAATTTGTGCAAGAGTAGGCCTTTCTTTCCCAGGCTGCTGGCACTGGCTTTCCTCTGGCACATGGGACCCAGGCTTCCCTCTAGCAGCTGGCACCCAGAAAGTGGGCTTCCCTCTGGCCACCAGCACCTGGGACCCAGGTTTCCTTCACAGAGGGAGGCCCTGACCACCTGCTGCAGCCCACCGGTTGTTGGCCTGGACCTCCCTCTTTGGTGTGATCATGGAGCCCCCCGGTTGATAGCCCCACTGGCTGGTGGCCTGGGCCTCCCTCTGCAGGGCAATCATAGGGTGATGGCCTGGCACCCGACTAATCCAGTGGGTGTCATAGTGTAGTCCTGGATGGTTGTCCAGATGGCCGTTCTGCTGTTCGCCCATTTGGTCAGTTTGCATATTATGCTTTATTATATAGGATTATATAGGATGAAAGGGTTATCAATGAGATCAAGAAAGAAATAATAAACTTCCTGTAAACAAATGAAAAAGAACACACAACAACTCCAAGTCTCTCGGATACAGCAAAATAAGTACTTATCAATAATAACCTTAAATATAAATAGATTAAACGTTTTGTTAAACTTTCTTTCTGAGAGGGAAGTTTCTATCACTACAGGCCTATCTCAAAAAAAGAAGAAAAATTAACAATAAATATTTAACCCTACAACTAAAAGAACTAGAAAGAGAACTAGACAATCCTAGAGTAAGTAGAAGGATGAAAATAATAAAGATTAGAGCAGAAATAAATGACATAGTGACTAAAAAAAAATACAAAAAATCAATGAAACCAAGAGTTGATTCTTTGAAAGGATAAACAAGATTGATAAACCATTAGCCAGACACATCAAGAAACAAAGAGCATGGGCCCAAATAAATGCAATCAGAAACAAAAGTGGAGAAGTAACCACTGACACCACAGAAATACAAAGAATTGTAAGAAAATACTATGAACAACCGTATGCCAACAAACCAGACCATGTGGATGAAATGGATAAATTACTAGAAAAATACAATCTCCCAAAATGGAATCAGAAAGAATCATGAAACCTGAATAGGCCAATAACAACTGAGGAAATAGAAGCAGTGCTCAAAAAACTCCCATCAAACAAAAGCATGTGTCTAGATGGCTTTACAGGGGAGTTTTATCAAACATTCAAAAAAGAACTAATACCTATACTCCTCAAACTATTCCAAAAAATCCAAGAGGAAGGAACACTTACAAGTTCTTTTTATGAGACCAGAATAATCCTAATTCTAAAACCAGATAAAGACACTACAAAGAAAGAGAATTATTATCAGGCCAAAATCCCTGATGAACACAGATGCTAAAATCCTCAACAAAATGTTAGCAAATCAGATCCAACAATATATTAAAAGGATCATACACCATGACCAAGTGGGATGTACACCAGAGATGCAAGGGTGGTACAATATTCACAAATCAATAAATGTGATACGTCACATAAACAAATTGAAAGATAAAAATCACATAGTCATATCCATAGACACAGGAAAAGCATTTGACAAGATCCATTTTTGATAAAAACTCTCAGCAAAATGGGAATAGAGGAAGCATATCTCAACATGATAAGGGCCATGTATGACAAACCTACAGCCAACATCATACTCAATGGACAAAAACTAAAACCATTTCTTTTAAGAACAGGAACAAGACAGGGATGTCTGCTTTCACCACTCTTATTCAACATAGTACTGGAAATCCTAGCCACAGTGATCAGACTACAAGAAGAAATAAAAGGCATCCAAATTGGAAAGGAGGAAATAAAACTCTCATTATTCGTTGATGACATAATATTTTACCTAGAAAATCCTAAAGACTCCACCAAAAAACTACTAGATTTAATAAATGAATTTGGCAATGTAGCAGGATACAAAATCAACACCCAAAATTTGATGGCTTTTTTAAAACACCAATTATGAATTCTCAGAAAGAGAAACTTAAAATAATCCCATTTACCATTGCAACAAAATAATTAAGATAATTAGAAATAAACTTAACCAAGGAGGTAAAAGAGTTGTACTCATAAAACTAAAGGACATTGAAAAAAGAGATAGAAGAAGATATAAACAAGTGGAAGAATATACTGTGTTCATGAATTGGTAGAATCAACATCATAAAAATGTCCATACTACCCAAGGCATTATACAGATTCAATGCAATCCCTATTAAAATACCAACAGGATCTAATATCAATCATGTCCTGAAATGAACACCATATTAAAATTTAATGTGTGGATTCTGAATGTTTCTTCTACAATGTCTTCTTATACATATGCATGATAGTTTCTCTATGTTCCAGTGCTGTTCTTGTAAACAGGATCTAAAAAATAAATAAATAAAACAAAACCCAAACCCTGGAAAATGAAACAAACAAAAAGGCGTAGACGGTTGGCGATAGGACGGGGCGGGACAGGGGCTTTATCGGGGCCTCAGTCAGGGCCTCGGGGCCACCACCTGGAGAAGGCTTTTGGAAACCTCAGCGCTGGCCGCGGGGCTGTCACGTACAGCTTCCTGCGGGAGAGGCTGAGGCCAGGTGGAGAAGCAATGGCGTCGGCCGGGGAGCCTCGGGGCCTGCGGCCCGGCCTCAACTGCGCGCCTGTGGGGTTGGACCGGCAGGGCCGGAAGGACTACTTC
>NW_006284333.1:217944-228313 GCF_000327345.1 Myotis davidii | reverse complement strand
GACAAGAATAGGCATATACTAGTAGACCAATGGAACAGAACAGAGAACCCAGAAATCAATCCAAGCCATGAAGCTCCATTGCTCAAATAATATTTGACAAAGGAGGCAAGAGCCATACAATGGAGTTAAGACAGTCTCTTCAATAAATGGTATTGGAAAAATTGGACTGATATATACAATACAATTAAACTAGACCACCAATTTATACCATACACAACAATAAACTCAAAATGGATAAAAAAACATAAATATAAGCTGGAAACCATAGTAATCCTAGAAGAAACCGTAGGCAGCAAAATCTCATACATCTCTCATAGCAATGTGATTACTGATACATCTCCTAGGGCAAAGGAAACTAAGAAGAAAATAAATAAATGGGACCGCATCAAAATAAAAAGCCTCTGCACAGCCAAAGAAAACGAAAAGGGAGCCCACTTTATGAGAGAACAAATCTGTCAATGATTCATCTGATAAAGGGTTAATATTTACAATATATAAGGAACTCATACAACTTAACAAAAGGAAGACAAACAATCCAATTAAAAAATGGGCAAAAGACATAAACAGACACTTCTCCAAAGTGGACATACAAAAGCCAAGAGACATATGAAGAAATACTCAATGTCACTGATCATCAGAGATGCAAATTAAAATGGCAGTGAGCTATCACCTCACACCTGTGAGAAAGGCTACCATCAAGAAATCAACAACTGACAAGTGCTGGTGAGGATGTGGAGAAAAGGGATCCCTAGTACACTGCTGATAGAAATGCAGACTGGTGCAGCCATTATGAAAACAGTACAGAGTTTCCTATAACAGACACTTCTCCAAAGTGGACATACAAAAGCCAAGAGACATATGAAGAAATACTCAATGTCACTGATCATCAGAGATGCAAATTAAAATGGCAGTGAGCTATCACCTCACACCTGTGAGAAAGGCTACCATCAAGAAATCAACAACTGACAAGTGCTGGTGAGGATGTGGAGAAAAGGGATCCCTAGTACACTGCTGATAGAAATGCAGACTGGTGCAGCCATTATGAAAACAGTACAGAGTTTCCTAAAAAAAAGTAAATATGGAACTGCCATTTGACCCAGTGATCCCACTTCTAGGAACATATCCTAAGAAACATGAAACACCAATCAGAAATAATGTATGCACCTTTATGTTCATTGCAGCACAATTTACAATAGCTAAGATCTGGAAACAGCCCAAGTGCCCATCAGTAGATGAATGGATTAAAAAGGTGTGGTACATTTATATCATGGAATACTATGCAGCAGTAAAAAAGAAGGATCTTTTACCTGTTTGAAGCAGCATGGAGTGACCTGGAGAATATCATGCTAAGTGAAATGAATCAGTCAGAGAAAATACCACATGATCACACTCATATGTGGAATCTAATTGACAAAATAAACTGATTAACAGAGGGTCCAGAGACATGGAAATATGGAGCAGAGTACGGAATCTCAGAGGGAGGGGGGGAGTGGGTGGGTGGGAGGTAATTAACCAAAGACTTTGTGTATATATATATGCATAACCCATGGATATTGACAATTAGGTGGTGAAAGCCTGGGTTGGAGGGTGGGAGAGGGTTGGAGGGTGGGAGAGGGTTGGAGGGAGTTAATGAAGGAAATAGGGGGACATACGTAATAATTTCAACAATAAAGATTTTTTTAAAAAGAAGAAACAACAAAAAGTTAAAAAATTATTAATGCTAATAGTAAAGATCAACATTTATAACGGAACTGCAAATATTTTATTTTTAGCTTTAAGAGTATTAATTCACATTACTAAAAAAGGAAATGGTTCTTTATTGAATTTAAATTTTATGTTTATTGGGATTTTAATATTTTGAAATTTATCTTTATCTTGTATTGCTGCACATCCTAACCCTCACATCTGACTGAAACAGTTTTGAAACTTGTCTGTCTGATGCTTCTGTCTTTTGTCTTTTTAGTTCTATGTTTGTAAAAGTGTGAAAATGTATAGTGTGAGATTTGTGAAACTTTGCTTTTTCTGTTCTTCCAAATTGTACTTGAATTTTCAAACTCCACAGGGAAAACATCTGAGAAAGATCACAGAATATTTTTAAATCACTGAGTTGCAGTGAATCTCATGAGTCATTTAGACAAGCATAATATTCAGAGCTTCAAACCCTTCTCTTGAAAATATCTGTGAACTTTTCTAAATTATATGACATTTTGCAGAAGTGGCTACAAATTCTGAGTGCAGCTATCCTGGGGTATAGCCTCAATTTATCTAGAGAGTGTCATTGAGATGTGCCAGAAGAAGTCTCCTAGCACTCTAATCTCTCTTTATTTGCCCACCACAGGATCTAAAACTTCTCTGGTATAAAATCATTCTTTTTGTGTTTGCAGGGCTATTGTTCATAAAGATTCCTCCTTTTAATATTGCAAAATATCAATTAAAATGTAGATATTAGTTTAACACTAGATAGAATGAAACATAACCTAGAGGATATTATGCTCAGTGAAATAAGGTACACAGAAAGACAAATATTGTATGACTTCACTTATATGTGGAATCTAAAGTACAATATAAATGAACAAACAAAAACAGAAACATACCCATAGGTACAGAGAATAGACTAATGGCTGCCAGAGCGGAGGAGGTCAGGGTACTGAATAAAGTGGTGGAGAGATTATGAAGTAAAAATTGGTTCTTACAAATTAATTATGGAGATGTAATGTACAGCAAAGGGAATATAGTCAATAATGTTGTAATAACTCTGTATAGTATCAATTGGGTACTGGAAATACCAAGGGCAAAGTATATGATTGTCTAACCACTAACCTATACACCTGAAACTAATACAAAATAAACTTGAAAGTAAAAAGTAAAAAGAAGAAAAGAGAGAGTTGGGATCTGTGAGAAAAGGAATTTGGAGAGTGATACTAGGGCCATACTAAGAGGGAAGTGTTAGGGTATTAAAGACAAAGTCCACCTAATTTTTACTCAAAGCTAGAGCAAATGACCACAGACACCTGAAATACAAAGTCACTGCAGAAGATTTTTTTTATTGATTGAAATGCATTTCCCAGCCAGGTTTCTTTGGTCCTCAGATAAAAGATCATCAAACTTTAATGTGCTTAAGAATCAAGTATAGATCTTATTTAAAGAGCGAATGCACTCTTTACTTGCTTCAAGTTTAAATTAGAACATAAAATTCCAGCTACATATGGGTGATCTGGGATGAGCCCAGGAATCTATTAAAAATTTCCAGGTAGCGATATCAGTAAGATGGCATCTTATAAAGTCCTGGACCCTCTCTCTCTGCCATGGACAAACAATGCAATGACACACAGACCAATTACCTGTGTAAGAAATCTGGAAACTACTTGAGAGGCTCCGGCATTGCAAGTAAGCATAACATCAGCTACATGGAACCTGGAGAGAGATTTGAAACATAATCTTTATATCTGATATAGCATCAAACAATTAGAAGAAAAATACTAGCTCCCAGCTTCTCCTTGCAGAAGGAATATAAAGACTGGACCATATACCCAACACTCTGAATTTTCAGGGGGTTACCTGAAGCAATTGCTTTTCTTTTTAAACATTTATCTTTATTGTTGAAAGTATTACAGATGTCCCCTTTGTGTGTTTTTTCCTATTGATCCCCTCCACCCTTACCCGGCCCTCCCAGGCCTTCACCACACTATTGTCTGTGTCCATGGGTAATGCACATATGCATATAAGTTCCCTAGTTAATCCCTCCCTTCCCAAGCCCCCACTCCTGCCTTCCCTCTGAAATTCATCAGTCTGTTCCATGCTTCTATGTCTCTGGTTCTATTTAATTTATCAGTTTGTTTTGTTCATTAGATTCCACATATGAGTGAGATCATGTGATACTTGTTGTCTCATTGGCTTATTCACTTAACATAATATTCTCTAGGCCCATCCATGCTGTTGCAAATGTTAAGAGTTTTTTGTTTTTTTTTGTTTTTTTTATACAGCTGTGTAGTATTCCATTGTATAACTGTAGCACAGCTTTCTTATCCACTCATCTGCTGATGGGCACTTGGGCTGTTTCTAGATCTTAGCTATTGCAAATTGTACTGCTCTGAACAGAGGGGTGCATATATTCTTTCTTATTTCTTAAGAATATATCTTAAGAAAATATATCTTAACTAGAGGCCCGGTGCACAGATTCGTGCACTTGTGGGGTCCCTCTGCCTGGCCTATGGGGATCAGGCTGAATCTGGCTCTCCAACATCCCCTGAGGAGTCCCAGGCTAGGCCAAGGGACCCCACTGGTGCATGATTAGGGCTGGGGAGGGACTGTGGGAGGGCTCCAGGGAGTGTCTGAAAGGAGACATATGCACTACTATTTGTAATACCTTAAACAATAAAATAAAATTTTAAAAAAGTAATAAATAAATAAAAGTGGGATTACTGGGTCAAATGGGAGTCCCATTTTTAATTGTTTGAGGAAACTCCACACTGTTTTCCATAGAGTTGTACCAGTCTGCATTCCAACCTGCATTGCACGAGGGTTCCCTTTTCTGCACATACTTGCCAACACTTGTCTTTTATTGATTTGTTGGTGGTAACCATTCTGATAGGTGTGAAGTGATACCTCATGACATTTTAATTTGCATCTCTCTGATGATCAGTGACTTTGTGCATTTTTCATATGTCTCTTGTCCTTCTGTATGTCCACTTTGGAGAAGTTTTTATTTAGGTTGTTTGCCTGTATTTAATTGGATTATTTGTCTTATTATTTTTGTTAAGTTATATGAGTTCCCTATATATTTTGGAAATCAACCCCTTATCCAATGTATCTTTGGCAAATACATTCTCCCATGCAGTGGGCTCTCATTTCATTCTGTTAATGGTTTCTTTGGCTGTGCAGAAGCTTTTTATTTTGATGTAGTCCCATTTGTTTATTACTCTTTAGTTTCCTTTGTCCTAGGAAAGGTATCAGTAAACATATTGTTATAAGAGATGTCTGAGATTTTGCTGCCTGTGGTTTCTTCTAAGATTTTTATGGTTTCACGACTTACATTTAAGTCCTTTATCTATTTTGAGTTTATTTTTGTGTATGGTGTAAGTTGGTGGCCTAGTTTCATTTTTCTTTTGCCTGTATCTGTCCAATTTTCCCAACACCATTTATTAAAGAGACTGTCTTGATTCCATTGTATGCTCTTGCCTCCTTTGTCAAATGTTAATTGAGCATAATGGCTTCGGTCAATGTCTGGGTTCTCTGTTCTGTTACATTGATCTATTTGCCTGTTCTTTTGTCAGTACCAGGCTGTTTGGAGTACAGTGTTGTAGTATAACGACATCTGGTATTGTGATTCCTCCAACTTTGTTCTTCTTTCTCAACATTGCTGCAGCTATTCTGGGTTTTTTTTTTTGGTTCCATATAAATTTTTGGCATGTTTATTCTATATCTGTGAAATATGCTATTGGTATTTTAATTGGGATTGCATTAAATCTGTAGATTGCATGGTGTAGTATGGACATTTTAATGATGTTAATCTACCAATCCATGAACACAGTATATTCTTCCACTTGTTTATATCTTTCTCCATCTGTTTTTTCAATGTCCTATAGTTTTCTGAGTACAGATCTTTTACTTCCTTGGTTAAATTTATTTCTAGGTATCTTAATTTTTTGTTGCAATGGTAAATAGGATTATTTTTTAAAGTTTCTCTTTTTGAGAGTTTATTATTTGTGTACAAAAATGCCTTAGATTTCAGGCTCTTAATTTTGTATTCTGCTACATTGCTGGATTCATTTATTAAATCAAGTAGATTTTTGGTGGAGTCTTCAGGGATTTCTATGTACTATATCATGTCATCTGCAAACAATGAGAGTTTTACTTCCCCTTTTCCAATTTGGATTCCTTTTATTTTTTTCTTCTTGTCTGATAGCTATGGCTAGGGCTTCTAGCACTATGTTGAACAAAAGTGGTGAAATCAGACATCCCTGTTTTGTCCCTGTTCTTAGGAGAAATGTTTTTAGTTTTTGTCCATTGAGTATGAGGTTGGCTGTAGGTTTGTGAATAAGTATTTATTATGTTGAGGTGTGATCCCTCTATTCCCACTTTCCTGAGTTGTTGTTGTTTTTTTAAATCTAAAAAGGGTGTTATGCCCTAAGCTGATTGGGCTTACTAAAGAGGTTCTCAACCTGTGGGTTGCGACCATCGGAAAACACATATAGCATATCAGATATTTACATTACGATTCATAACAGTAGCAAAATTACAGTTATGAAGTAGCAACAAAAATAACTTTATGGTTGGGGGTCACCACAACATGAGGAACTGTATTAAAGGGTCGCAGCTTTAGGAAGTTTGAGAACCACTGGCTTAGTGGGTAGAGTGTCAGCCTGTGGACTGAAGGGTCCCAGGTTGAATTCTTCAGTTGTAGGCTCCTCCCCAGCCCAGGCCCTGGTCAGATGGATGCAAGAGGCAAACAATTCATGTGTTTCTCTCACATTGATATTTCTCTCTGTCTTTCCCTCTCTCTTCCACTCTCTCTAAAAATCAATGGAAAAATATCCTCAGTTGAGAATTAAGAAACAAAAACAAAAAAACAAACAAAACAAAAAAGGGTGTTGGATCTTGTCGAATGCTTATTCTGCATCAATTGATATGATCATATGATTTTTGTTTTGCAATCTGTTTATGTGATGTATCACATTTATTGATTTGTGAATATTGAACAAGCCTTGCATCCCCCAAATAAATCCCACTTGGTCATAGTGTATGATCTTTTGATTGTATTGTTGGATCCTATTTGCTAATATTTGTTAAGAATTTTAGCACCTATGTGCATCAGGGATATTAGCTTGGAGTTCTCTTTCTTTTGAGTATCTTTATCTGGTTTTGGAATTAGGGTAATGCTCATAGAAAGAACTTGAAAGTGTTCTTTCCTCTTGAATTTTTTGGAATAGTTTGAGTATAAGTGTTTGTTCTTTGAATACTTGTTAAAACTCTCCTGTGAAGCCACCCAGACATGGGTTTTTGTTTGCTGGAACTTCTTTGTATGTTTTTTTAAATTTATTATTTATTTATTTATTTTTATTACTGCTTCAATTTCTTCAGTATTTATTGACATATTCAGGTTTTCTGATTCACTTTGGGAAATTGTATTTTTCTAGAAATGTGTCCATTTTATCCAGATTGTCCATATTTTTGGAATATAATCATTCCTAGAATTTTTTTTATGATCCTTTGTATATCAGTGGGGTCAGTTGTTACTCCACCTCTTCAATTTATGATTTTGTTTATTTGGGTCCTTTTTCTTTGTTTCTTAATGAGTCTGGCTAGAGGTTCATCAATCTTGTTTATCCTTTCAAAGAATGAGCTCTTGGTTTTATTGATCTTTTATATTTATTTTAGTCTCAATGTCATTTATCACCCCTCTGATCTTTCTTTCTTTCTTTCTTTCTTTCTTTCTTTCTTTCTTTCTTTCTTTCTTTCCTTTTTAATATATTTTTATTGATTTCAGAGATGAAGGGAGAGGAAAAGCGATAGAAACATCAATGATGAGAGAGAATCATTGATGGGCTGCCTCCTGCATGGCCCCTACTGGGGATATAGCCCGCAACCTGGGCATGTGTCCATGACTGGAATCAAACTCAGGACCCTTTAGCCCATGGGCCAATGCTCTATTCACTGAGCCAAACCAGCTATGGTTTATCACTGATTGGCTGCCTCCTGCAAACCCCCTACAGGAGATCTAGCCTGCAACCTGAGCATGTTCCATTGAACAGAATTGAATCCAGGACCCTTCAGTCCACAGGCTGATGCTCTACCCACTGAGCAAAACTGGCTAGGGCAAGTTTTTCTTATTTTTTGATGTAGGCCCGCAATGCTATGAATTTCCCTCTCAGGACTGCTTGAAATTTGAAACAATAAATAAGTCTCAATTAGAAATACTGGATGACATAGCTGAAATAAAGAACACCCTGGAAGGGTTCAACAGTAGACTAGAAGAAGCTGAGGGCCAAATCAATAAATTAGAAGACTAGGTAGAAAAAAAAAAAAAACCAAAACAAAACACACACAATACATTCAGAGCAGCAAATGGAAAAAGAGAAAAAAATTAAAAAGTAGAAGGAGAGTCTAAGGGAGTTTGGAGACAACATGAAACCAAACAACATTCTCATTATAGGGGTCCTAGAAGATGCAGAATCTGAGAAAAGAATAGAGAAGCTGTTTGAAGAAATAATGGCAGAAAATTTCCCTAACGTGGTGAAGGGAAAAGTCACTCACGTTCAGGAAACACAGAGAGACCCAATCAAGATGAACCCCAAAAGACCCACACAAAGCACATATTAATTATAATGGCAAAAATTAAAGTCAAATAAAGCATCTTAAAGCGGCAAGAGAGAGACAGAAATTTATCTATAGGGGAGCTCCCTGTAGACTATCAGCTGACTTCTCAATACAAACACTTCAGGCATGAAGGGAATGGCATGAAGTATACAAAGCAATGAAAACCAAGGGACTGAACCCAAGACAGTTCTATGCAGCAAGGCTATCATTCAAAATCAAAGGTGAAATAAAGAGCTTTACAGAAAAAAAGGTTATAGAGTTTATTACTACCAAACCAGCACTGCAAGAAATGATAATGGGACTGTAGTAAGACTAAGAAATGAAGAGAAAGAGAAGAACGCAGGCATAAAGAATAAGAATGGCAATAAATAAGTACCTACCCATAATAATAACCTTAAATGCAAATGGCTTAAATTTTCCAATCAAAAGAGAGCGGGTAGCTGAATGGATAAGAAAACATGACCCATTTTTTTTGCTGTCTACAAGAGCAATTCCTTTTCTATCACCTCATTTGTAGTGCTCACAGGGCCTAGCATATGCCACTGAAAACAATGACATTTTGAACTAGCATTCTAATACTCACCACAGCTTCTCCCCTGGATTAATTGTGAGTGAGCAAACAAAAACTCCCTTTTCCCAGTTTATCCCTGGGGAGGTTAAGAAAGTACAGTATCAATACTGAGCCATCAATTGTAACAAAGGTACCACACTAATGCAAGATGTTAATAGGGGAAACTAGGGAAGAAGTGGGAGTGGCATGCAGGAGCTCTCTGCACTTTTTGTTTAATTATTTTTAATAAACTTAAAACTGCTCTTTTTAATTTTTATTTATTTTAGAAAGGGAGAAAGGATAAAAGAGAGAGAAAAGATAGAGATGAAATAGGTAGGTCATCAGCTGTTTATGATTCATTGTTTTTCTTTCAATTAACAAAGCTCTGATGAAAAATGACATGCCTTGGACTATGGCACAGAATTGAAAAGCTTTGTTTCCATTCTTGATCTTTTTCCATATGATCTTAGTAACCTCGAACAAGAAACTTTTATTCTGTTTCTAAGCTTCTGGGAAATACAAATGACATATACTGCTAATTAGTGTCTGCTTCATAGGTTTTCTGTCTGTCATGATCCTCAAAATAAAGACTTTAGTGATATGAATAGTCTTAAGTAACTTGTATTCTTTCTATAGTTTTAGTTTTATTGTTTTTGTTCAGTATAAATAGGTCTTTATCTTATCCTAACTATATGCTGGTGTGTCATTTATCTATTTTTCCCCATTTCTTCCCAAAATCAATTTGAATTATATCATTAGTCTTAAGAGCCTGACAGGGGCTGCAGTGGTTTTCATCTCACTTTGATCAAACTCCACAGTGAACCATTGTGAATTCACACAAAAGGTGCCATTGCTCTTGCTTAACCTTTTAAAAATGATTTGCTATCCTTCCATTAACTTAAAATAAAGAGGAAATGTACTTTTAAGACATGATCATCCCACAAGTTCTAGAGCATGAGTCATCTTTTATCTACAGGTGCCATGCAGGTTTCAGTTATTCATATATAGGATTTGAGTGGTTAGACTGTGACACATTAAGTCACGAGCCCTATATAAAGGTGGCAGATAATACTCAGTTCAAGCAGATTGTTTTCATGATTCTCAGTATTATTATATCTTATCTAATCCAATAAAAGACAAACATGCAAATTGACTATACCTTTGCTACACCTTAAGCCATGCCCACCAGCCAATCAAAGCGACTATATGCAAATTAACCCAAACAAGATGGCGTCCGGCAGCCATGGAACTGGAGCAAGCAGGAGGCTTGGTTACTCCAGTGATGGAGGAAGCCAAACTTCCCCCTACTGCGGCCAGCTCTGAGCTCCACTGAAGGCAACAAAGTTTCAATTATAGAAGGTAAATAAACCTCAGAATAAAAAAAAAAAAAGAAAGAAAAAAAGGAGAGGCTAGGAGCTTCCGTCACCAGGGGGGCTTGGCCAGCCTGAAAACAGCCCTCAGCCCCTCACCCAGACTGGCCAGGCACCCCAGTGGGAAACCGCC
>NW_006284333.1:210177-217694 GCF_000327345.1 Myotis davidii | reverse complement strand
TTGTGCACTGGAGGGGGCCTTCAGCCCGGCCTGCGCCCTCTCGCAGTCCGGGACCCCTCAGGGGATGTCCCACTGCCGGCTTAGGCCCAATCCCCCAAGGAGTGCACCTAAGCCAGCAGGTGGTCATCCCCGAAGGGGTCCCAGACTGTGAGAGAGCACAGGCGAGGCTGAGGGACCCCCCTTTCCCAGTGCACAAATTTTTGTGCACCAGGCCTCTAGTTTTTTCATAAGAAGTAGATAATGCAATTTTTAAATTTAAAATCATAATTTTTGGAATGTTTACAATTAATTTTACAAATATTTGTTTCAAGACATGCCTGTGAGCTAGATTCAGGCCACAAACTAATTAAAAATCTTAGTCTATTTTAAGAATATTTTCTTCAACTTAAAACACATATTTTCCCCACTGAAGTAGAAGTATAATTGAGACCTGTGTAGTCACACAAATTACCCAGACAAATTGATATAGGAATGAGGAATAATTTCTCTATGTTACCATATTTTTGTCTTTAGAAATTTTCACATATAATAAAAAGAATATTAATTAAACAATACTGGAATCATATATACTAATGAGGTAATATGCAAATTGACCATTATGCCCTCGCATAAGATGTCTGGCCGCATGTGGGCATAAGATGGCTGCCACAATGGCCAGATGGGAAGGGCAGTTGTGGTTGATCAAGCCAGCAGGGGAGGGAGGGAATGGGTGACCAGGCCAGCAGAGGAGGGCAGTTGGGGACGACCGGGCCTGCAGGGGAGGGCAGTTAGGGGTGACCAGGCTGGCAGAGGGGCTGACAGGGGAGGGCAGTTGAGAGCAGTCGGGCTGACAGGGGAGGGCAGTTGGGGGCGATTGGGCCAGCAGGGGAGGGCAGTTGGGAGCAATTAGGCTGGCAGGGGGTGATCGGGCTGGCAGGGGAGGGCAGTTGAGGGCGATCATGCCTGCAGGGGAGCAGTTAGGAGTCGATTAGGCTTGCAGGGGAATGGTTAGGGGGTGATTAGGCTTGCAGGAGAGTGGTTAGGGGGCAATCAGGCAGGCAGGCAGGTGAGCGGTTAGGAGCCAGCAGTCCATGATTGTGAAAGGGATGTCTGACTGCTGATTTAGGCCCGATCCCACAGGGACATCCCCTGAGGGTTCCCAGATTGGAGAGGGTGCGGTCTGGCCTGAGGGACACTTCCCCCTCCCCAGTGCATGAATGTCATGCACCGGGCCTCTAGTTTTTACATAAATATCTAACAGAAATTACATGCTCATAATAAAACACAATTGGTACATGCTGTACAAAAATGGAAGCAAAAAATTTTCCCCACACTGAGCCTTTAGTTTCTCTCACCAGAAATATCCATTATCAAGTCTCTTACAAATCCTTTCAGAAATTTCCCTTTAAATAGATTCTAACAATGCATTCTGCTCTGAAACTTGCTTTTTTCCCCCCAGTGGTAAAGGGTATTGGCCATCTTCCATATCATGAAATATACTTTTGCTTCATTCATTTCAATTGTGCCCCTATATCATAAATGTACTAAATCAGTCTTCTCCTTAGTGATGGACATTAATTTTTGCCATTTTTTAACAATTACAAATACAGAAGTGTTATGATAAAAATCTTTTAATGTGTATGTTTGCTAGTATTTGCTTGCATATATATATATGTAAATTTCTTACAGAGGGAAAATATCTATTTTTAAAAGAATGCTTGTTGCCAGATTGCACTCCAAAATAGGTTACACCAATTTACATTCCTGGAAGGATCAGATGAGTAGTACTTCTTCACACTCTCTCCACTGCTAAAGGGTAATCTACTGCCATGAACATTCAACCTGCCAGGTGCATCTATTGGTATGTTTTATATAGGAAATGAAGAGAAATGTGTAATCTGGTGAGTTTTTCAAACGAAATTAGTTAAAATAGCTTCAGTTATTTTTGTCTTCCTTATGGCTTTGTGTCATGTGTTGAAAGTTTCCCCCTGCTCGTATTACTTAAAAATGAAATCCTTGCTTTCTAAAATATGTTTAAAAGCTATTTTAAAATATCTGTAATGAAATAAATTTCAAATGAATTTTTAGTCAAGTAGCATAATCTTTGATAATTTCAATGGAATAAGTCACACATATAAAGCTTCAGACTTGTAGATATCCTAATTCAGTGCTTTTTGAATAAAATTAAAGGTCAAGTGGGAAATTGTAGGAATATTTTCTCAAAAAAATAACAAAACATATGTGATTGTCATGTGAATATGTTCTAACAACACTATAATAAAATAAACAAAGGGCAATTTCCAGAAGAAGAAATATAGCTGACAATAAACATAAGAAAATATGTTAATTCAAATTTACTCCTTTTAAATATGCAAATAATTGCTATTGCTCAGTGCTAGTGAAGATGTAGTGAGATGATACTATAAATTGTTATAGCATTTTCAGTGTCCACATTTAACCTTAATCTACCCAGGTCCCCAAAACCAACTAGAATAAGCAAATTCACATTAGCATCGTGACTCAAATTATCTTGCATTTGGGATCCTACCTATCCAGATTGATACTGCATGATCTGCCCCTCCTAAGAAAGCATTCCGGAGAGTTCCCAGACATTGTTTCTTATGTGTTCCCAAATGAGAACACATACTATGCATACTCCTTTTCTAGCAGATTTCCATTGGAAATCTACCATATCCATCCAGCATTCAATGTACAAAGTAAGCAACCACCATTTTCAAAGGATTCTCTGCCATAGGGAGTGCAGCATTCACATTCAAGAAACAGACCTCAGAATCCAGGAAACATCAAGATTATTGAATTTAGTTAACTATTAGGAAATCATCCCGTACTATGGATCCGCTCCTCCTGCCATTTTCCCACTTTAAGATAAAGTGATAAAGTTGAAAAGGGATTGCCACAAAAAACTGAAGTGTATGTTAGATTATAAAGAAGTACATTTGATGGTTCTATTTTGGTTTTATATACATATATCTAACTGCAATGTTTAAACCAGTGTATAATTTTGCTGCTGTTAGCAATAAACTCATAAATAACTATGTTCAGGTAAAAAAAAATCAATTTTAGGTAAAAATCTACAGCAGTAGTATTTAAAGCCCATATCACCTTCTTACAGGAATATCAGAGGAAGGACTTCTCAGCATAATTTCAACAAAACTATTAAGGTAAGTATTGGGGGGATAGCGAGGAAATCAAAGATACCATTTACTATGTGCAAATGCCCACAGTAAATAATCGAATATATAAAAATACACTTAGAGATTAAATTCAAGGACTTTCTAAGGTTTTATGTTTGATTGATTTGTTAGTTGTTTTTTTAAACTAATATCTCTTCTGTCTTGAAATATTATAGTAACTAATGAAGTTAATATTTTCATCAGTGAGCTTAAAATTAAACGTGTACTTAAGAAATGGCATTGGCTTTGAAAATGAGTGATTCAATAATTACCAGGTCTGAGAAAAATGACTCTAATTATCAATGATATATCTCCCTTATCCTCTTATTTTGGCCAAATCTGTTTGAACATACAATAAAATCTATTTTTTATCATTATCACTATAAGACTATCTAAATTATTATATTCTTAAGCATTTTCTTATCTATATCTGTTATCAGATTGAACTATCCTTGAAGAAGATTATGCAAAGGAAAAAATAACCCTTAAAAGTAATTATTTTTGTAGACAAAATGCAAACTACATTAGAAGATTATATAAAATAGAATACTTCTGGAATTTTCTCAAGATTAAATAGAATGCATCCGGCACCTTGACAAGGCATCTGCTCTCAGAGTCAGTTATTCTTCCACTTCTAGGGATTTTTTTCCCCAAGGAAAAGGTCTAATGATGTGGGAGAAATACTGACCATGTGGTATAATAGTAACAAAATACAATATACATGCATTATAAGTCTATATTTCAATATATATATAATATAAAATAGCTGGGATGTTTTAAAAGCAATAATTATAGTCTAAATGATTACTCATTGAGATTCTATGGTGCAAATTGTCAGAGTTATAAACAAGAATCAAAAATAGCATGCACTTAACAGTGGAAAACAAAATGCTAAAAAGCAACTGATTTATACAAAGTTATACAGCACAAGAGCTAAAATAATGCCTATCTTGTTAATGTTGTGAAAATAACAACCCAAATCCAACCAATTACATTACTAATGGGTGGAAAAGCATAATGTATAATTTGATGGAAGACAGCCCTAATTTTCCTGGTCCATATTTAGTATAAGTAAGGAGATAAGAGACTTTTGCACATCACCAAAAAGTACTGATCAAAAGAAAAATTCGAAATGTTTGGTGGAATCCAAAATTCAGGGACATAGCTTGATTTTTCCACAATGGAATACAAAAACAAGAGAGCAATATCTAAAAACAAACTTTCTAAGTTTGAGATTTTTCTTCTCAAGTTTCTGATACTTATGTGTAAAATGGAGGATGAGTCTTTCACCATTCTGTTGGGTTAGCAGATTTATCGAAAAAGATCTAGATAGTCTTGGTTTTATTATTTAAATAGTTCTCTATTTATATGCATCTTCTATAGAATGCATCTGCATTTCTGTCTACGTGACTTAATAAGTAAGGAGTGCACATCACTAATACAAAAGTTGCTTTTTAAAATTTATCTTTATTTATTAAAGTATTACAGATGTCCCCTTTTTATTCCTCCTTTGACCCACTCCACCCTGCTCTGTCCCCTCACCAGGCCTTCACCTCACTATTGTATGTCCATAGGCTATGTATAAAAGCATATAAATTCTTTTGTTTATCTCTTCCTGTTCCCCTCCCCCTTCCTTCTGCTTCAATATTTCTGGATCTATTTTGTCAGTTTATTTTGTTCATTAGATTCCGCATATAAGTGATACTATGTCACACTTGTCTAAAGTTGCTTCTTTATTTCTGTCATATATTTTCTATGTAGCCAGAGGCTACAAGGAAGTGGGGAAAAATACCAAATCCACAGTAGTGCCCCTTAGTTAATAGTTCTGCCAGAGTGATGCTGCAAAATTGAAGACAACTTTCATCAGGGCCTTACTATATAAATCTCTTCTCTCTTAAGGAAGTTAGCAAAGAAACAATACCATGTCTAAAACATGAATCAGAAAATAGCCAGTAAAGAGAATTCTGGCAAGACATGCCAGCATCTCAATAAAGCTATGTGACAACAAATAAGAAAAAATATATTTAAGATATGCACTTCAAATATTTAAGGATGCCACTTCTATTTTTAAGAGGCTTTTTTTTGTCCTTTGGTACAATAAATATGCACTGAATTCAAAAGGCAATTGGGACACAGGTTAGTAAGCTATGCAGTCTGCCTCAAGGATCTTATAGTCAAACTAGAGGCCCTGTGCATGACATTCAAGCACTGGGGGCAGGGGGAGGGGTCCCTCAGCCTGGCCTGCAACCTTTAGCAGTCTGGGAGCCCTCGGGGGATGTCCAACTGAGGACTTAGGCCCACTCCCCGGTCGATTTGCATATTACCCTTTTATTATATAGGATGAGGGAGACAATGAGAATCACATGGTTTCAATTAACATTAGTGCTAAGACAGATATATGTATAAGGTCCTATAGCAGTGATGGTGAACTTATGACATGCATGTCAGAGGTGACAAACAAACACATTTTTTGGTTGATTTTTCTTTGGTAAATGGCATTTAAATATATAAAATAAATATCAAAAATATAAATCTTTGTTTTACTATGGTTGCAAATATCAAAAAAATTCTATATGTGACACGGCACCAGAGTTAAGTTAGGGTTTTTCAAAATGCTGACACGCTGAGCTCAAAAGGTTCACCATCACTGTCCTATAGCAACACAAAAAAGGTACATTTGTCCCTGACCTGACAGTAGCTGACAACTTAGTTGAACAGTAAAAGATGACTAAAGGTATATCAGAAAGTAATTGAAAGATAGGAAGCACATTTCCAGGGAGAGGAAGGAGTATGAGGGTAAAAAAGGAGGTGAGAAATAGTGTAACATGTTGGAGATCTACAAAGCAGTTTGTTATTAGATCATCAAAGTTAAGTGAGGGATGTGTCTGGCAACCTGTAGTAGCAAGCAAATGATGTGATGCTTTATTATGTAAGCGATGAAAAAGCCCAAAAGTATTCTAAACACAGAAGTAGTATAATCTGGTTTATATTTACCATTATCCCTATGAATAATGGTTGATAGTTGAATTAGACAGGAAGTAGGGTAAGTGATTAGTAGACTATTATAACAGTCCATAAGAGAAAGAACTCAATTATGCTAACTGGGAGTAAAGATGAAGAGGATGAAAAAAATTTGAGATACACTGAGAGGGAAAATCAATCAGACTGGCTATTAATTGGATGTCAGGAGATGTTTAAGGTAAATCCATAGCATCTGATTTCAGTAGCTGGGTGCACAGTGATACTATTTACAGTGATCTATTCTAGAATACAGGCGCAGAAGTAGACTTAAGCAGTGGTATGAGATTTCAGTTTTGGATATTTGGAATTTGAGGAACCTATAACATATAGCAAAGTATATATGATCAACAGTCTTTGCACAGCAAAGGAACCATCAATAAAACAAAAAGATAACCTACTGAATTGGAGCAGATATTTTCCAGTGATACATCTGATAATGGATCAATATCAAAAAATTATGAAGAACTTATACAATTCAACACACACACACATACACACACACACACACACAACCACACACTGAATGATCCCACTAAAAAAATGGGCAAAGAGGACATACAAATGACCAGTAGATATATAAAAAGATGCTCAATGTCAGTAATCAGAGAAATGCAAATTAAAACCACAATGACATGTCACCTCACACTTGTCAGAATGTCTGTTATCAATTAATCAATAAATAGCAAGTGTTAGCAAGGATGTAGAGAAAAAGGAACCCTCACAAACTGTTGATGGGGATACAGATTGGTATAGCCACTATAAGAACAGTATGGAATTTCCTCAAAAATTAAAAATAAGACTACCTTATGATCCAGCAATTCCACTTCTGGGTATTTATACAAAACACACACACACACACACACACACACAGAAAACCACACACACAACAACCACTAATGGGAAAAGATATACACACCCCCTATGTTAACTGCAGCATTATTTACCATAGCCAAGATATGGAGGCAGACCAAGTGCCCACCAATAGATACATGGATAAAGAAAAGTGGTACATATATACAATGTAATACTACTTGGCCATAAAAAAATAAATCTTACCATTTATGGCAGCATGGATAAACCTAGAGAGTGTTATGCTAAGTGAAATAGGTCAGTCAAAGAAAGATACATACAATATTATGTCACTTATATGCGCAATCTAAAGAATATGGACAAACAAAATAGAAACTGATTCATAGACACAGAGAACACACTGATGGTCTCCAGAGGAAAGGGGTTGGGGTTGTGCCGGGAGCCGGTCCATCCTTGCTGTTTCAAGGGACCTCGCATATATGGAATACTGTTCTTAATATGTTTGCTCCCCTT
>NW_006284333.1:207813-208544 GCF_000327345.1 Myotis davidii | reverse complement strand
CCTGGCAAGGCTGCTGATCAAACTGAACGCTGTCTCCGTGTCATTCCTTCTTCGCTGACTCCGTCCACACCTTTGGGGACCCCTGGACCTGCTGGGGTTGGACCCCAGCAGGGTTGGATGAAAAAGGTGAAGGGATTAAAAAGTATACATTGGTAGTTATAAAATAGTCATGGAGATATAATGTACGGCATAGGAAATATAGTCAACTATATTGTAATAACTATGTATAGTGCCAGATAGGTACTAGACTTATCAGGGGGAACACTTCATAAGTTATATAAATGTCTAACCACTATGTTGTACATCTAAAACTGTATAATATAATATAATTTTGAATATAATTTTGAATATAATATTGAATTCAACTGTAATGAAAACAAATAGGCAATTGGTTATTTATATGACCTCAGGAGTGGGATTAATCCTTGCAATGTAGATTTAGAGGTTATTCAGTCAAATTCTTTTTAGAATAATGGGAGTCAATAAGATTGGTAGAGAAAAGCATTGTTAAGCATGGAGCCCTGGGCAAGTCTCATGGTTAAGGTATAGAGGTGAGAAACCCATGAAAATGAACAAGAGGGAACAACTAGAAAAGCACAAGGAGAAACAGGGAGATGGAAAGTTAATGAGAATAGAGGACAGAATATAAAATGCAAGAGAAGTCTAGCAAGACAATGGAAAATGTCCGGTTGAGTAATATGGCAGCCATTGGAAACTTTTATAAGAGCAGT
>NW_006284333.1:206301-207635 GCF_000327345.1 Myotis davidii | reverse complement strand
GGGGGGGGGAAAATTTGGGACATCTGTAATAGTATCAACGATAAACAATAAATTTAAAAGAAGAAAGTGAGAATTTAAAGAATGTGTGCAAACTACTTTTTCAGAAGTTTTACTAAGAAGAAAAGGAGAAATAGCGGGACACGGAGGGTCACAATAGAGTTATGCGGGGGAGAGGTCAATGCAGGAAAAAGGAGACTCATGTAATATGTTAAACAATAAAGAATTTTAAAAAATATGTTTTTGAGGTGAAATTTATATAACATAAAATTCATCAATTTAAATTAACAATTCAGTGGCATTTAGTACATTTACAATGCTGTACAGTCATAACCTGTATTTAGTTCCAAAACATTATAACCATTCCAAAATAAATCCCTCTAACCATTAAGCAGTTTTGCCCCATTGCTCTATCCCCAAACCCTTAGCAATCATCAATTTGTATCTTCTCACTATTAATTTATCAATTTTATATATTTAATATAAATGAAATCATATAATATTTGACCTCTTGTGCCTAGATTTTTACTTAATACCATTTTTTTTAGTATCTACATTTTAGAGTTATCAGGACTTCATTTTATGGCTTAATAATATTCCACTTTATGTATATACCACAATTTGTTTATCAATTCATCTATTAATGGACACTAAGGCTATGTCTACAGTACCTCTTGGCTATTGTGAATAGTGTTGCCATAATCATGCATATCTTATATTTGTTTGAGTACTTGATTTTATTGTTTAGGTTATATACCTAGGGATAGAATTTTAGGGCCATGAGGTAATTCTATGTTCAACTTTTTTGAAGAACTGACAAAATGTTTTCCAAATTGGAGAGAAAAAGATAAAATTATTTTTGTTTGTAAGTGGCATGATGTTTTACATAAAAAACCATAACAACTCTACAAAAAAGCCTCTTAGAACTAGTAAATAAATTCAGTAAATTTGCAGGATACAATATCAACATACAACAATATACAATATCAAACACAAATAACATACAATATCAAACCCAAAAAGGAACTATCCAAAAAAGAAATTAAGAAAATAATATCATTTACATTAGGATAAAAAATATTTAGAATATAGTTAACCAAGAAGGTGAAAAACTTGTATAGTGAAAACTACAAAACATTGATGAAAGAAATGAAAAGCACAATAAATAAATAAAAGCCATGTACATAGATAGAAAGTCTTAACAGTGCTTGTATGTTCATACTACCCAAAATGGTCTACACAGTCAATGCAATCTATATCATAATTTCAACAGCAACTTTTTACAGGAATAGATTCTAAAATCCTAAAATTCATATAAAACAACAAAGGACCCCAAA
>NW_006284333.1:205770-206282 GCF_000327345.1 Myotis davidii | reverse complement strand
AAAAAAAAAAAAAAAAAAAAAAATCTCGAGAAAGAAGAACAAAGGGGGAAGCATTAAATTTCCTATTTTGAAAATATATTCTTTATATCTACTGTAATTTAAACAATGTAGTATTGGCATAAGGACAGACATGTAGACCAATGGAACAGAATAAGAGTCCATAATTAATGCCACTTGCATAAAATCAACTGATCTTTGGCAAAGGTGCCAAGAATGCACAATCAGAAAAGGATAGTCTCTTCAACAGTTATTGCTTGCTGGGGTGCAACCCCAGCAGGTCCAGGGGTCCCCAAAGGTGTGGACAGAGTCGGCGAAGAAGGAATGACATGGAGAGAGCATTCAGATGATCATCATAGCGAGGTTCTCTAGCCAGGTTTTATGTCTAGGTTCTTCAGTCAGGTTCTGCAGGTTCTTCAGCCAAGGCTGTAGCCATACCTCCAGCGAAGTTCTGTAGCCATGTTCTCTTGCTAGGTTCTCCAGCCAGGTTCTGTCCAGGTTCTCCAGCCAGGTAC
>NW_006284333.1:202254-205039 GCF_000327345.1 Myotis davidii | reverse complement strand
AAGACACGGAAGAAGACTGACAAGCAGTGACAGCGAGCACAGCTATAAACATAGTGGATGGAGCGCACACGGAGCCTTGTTCCTGTAGAAGGTTGCCAGCCTCTTCAGTCAAGGGATTTCAGCTGTCCTCAAGTCGGGGGTTTGGTTGTCCTTGTTGATCTGGCTACGGTCGGCATCATTGGTGATGGGCTTCCTGAAGCGTCAGCGAGTTGAAGGGCTGCATCAAAGGGTCCATCAGGGCCGTGCTTGATGGTGGTGTTAGTGTCCGAGGAGGAGTCAGCTGTGCCCTCTGGGTAGGCCAATATGGATAATACCAGGGAGGACAAGGATGAGGCAGAGATGGAGGGTGTTGTGACATAAGGTTGGATTAGACAGTCTGGAATCCACACAGGTGAGTCTGCATCCTGTGGAAATATACAAGCATCTCCTCTCCCCCAGGTTAAAAGTATATCAGGTCCCTTCCAGGCTCCTGTAAGTAAGTCTTTCCATTTGACGAAATAAGTGAGTTTCTGCTAAATGAAAGTTTCTTTTGCTGATTTACTCAGAATCCTTGGACTTGGCTGAGAAAGACTGGTAGCTAACCAATGCTAACATAGCCAGAAACATGGTTGAGGGAGTAGCTTCCACTTCTTGCTTTACTACCATCCGCTGGGCCTCAGTTGTTAACTTCTTCAGCTGACCCCATGTTGGCACCTCGGTCCCTTGCGTAGCCTTCCTCATCTTTCTTTTCCGCTTTACTATCATCTGGGCAACTTTCAGTCTTGGAATGATGGGACAAGGAGCTTCTATGGTTCCATTGTGGTGATGGTCATAATGCTTCTTTAAACTCAGTATGGCATATCTTCTTAATCTAAAGATCAATACAGAGTCTTCTTTCTTTGGACTCAGTATGGCACATCTTCTCAATCTAAGTTCTGCACTATCCAACTTCTTATCCTATTTATCCTCTATAGGGAGGTCTGTAGCACCCTGATGGAATCCTATATGTCCCGAGTGTGGGGTTTCTCAAGGGGGGGGGGGCTTACCTAGGGGAATCCTGTCCCAGGGATTCCCAAAGGTGTGGACAGAGTCGGCGAAGACTATCCACCCTCTTCCTACGGTGGGGTCCTATCCGTCCCGAGTGCGGGGCACTTACCTAGGGGTCCCTGTTCGGGTGCCAGATGCTGGGGTCCAACCCCAGCAGGTCCAGGGGTCCCCAAAGGTGTGGACGGCAATAGCTAAAACTGTAAACCTAACTTTCTGTTGGGGTCCAGCCCTAGCAGGTCCAGGGGTTCCCAAAGGTGTGGACACAGAGGCAGAGTTCAGGTGATCATCAAAGCGAGGTTCTCTAGCCAAGTTCTGTCCAGGATCTCCAGCCAGGTTCTGTCTTTATTGTCTTGTTACATCTGTATTTATACCAGTTGATTTTAATCCTGTCAATTTCTATTACAAAGGTTAGGGCGTTTCTTATCTCCATTCCAGGGAGTAAAGATTATGTAGCTTAAGCATGATTGTTTGTAGTTAAAGTGATTAACTACCCGTCTGGCACTTAGTTAAGGGGTTTTATCCCCTCCCTAACTTCAGGGAAAAATCCCTACCTGGGGAAACAACCTTTCTCGGAGAGGTGACCTTGGTTAAAACACATAGCGCAAAGAAGGTGAGCAAACATATTAAGAACAGTATGCCATATATGCCAGGTTCCTTGAAACATATGCTTTGCAGATGTTTCTTCCCTGCAGCAACTGTGTCAAGCAGCAAGGATGGACCGGCTCCCAGCAATTGCTGGGTGGGAAAACTGGATATCCACCTACAAAAGAATAATATTTGGCCCTTACCTCACACCACACCACAAATTCAACTCTAAGCAGATTAATGATTTTATTGTAAGAGATGAAACTATAAAACTCCTAGAAGAAAACACAGGGCAAAACTTCTTGATGTTGGTCTTGGCATTTATTTCTTGGATATTACCCCAAAAGCACAGAAAACTATAGGAACATGGACAAATGGAACTAAATAAAGTACAAATCTTCTGCTTAGCAAAGGAAATAGTTACCTTGTAAAGTTGGTGGGAATGTAAATTGGTGCAATCACTATAGTATAGGAAACAGTTTGGAGATGCCTCATAAAATAAACCTAGAACATTATATGGCAAAGCAATCCCACTTCTGGATATATATCCAAAAGAATTGAAATCAGGATCTCCAAAAGATTTCCATGTTCATTTCATCATTATTTACAGTATCCAAGAGATGGAAATAAAATAAATGCCCATCAAGGGATAAATAGCTTAAAAAAATGTGTTATGTACAAACAGAGAATATTATTATTCAGCCTTCAAAAAAAGGAAATCCTGCTGTTTTTAAAAACATGTATGAACTAGGAGACATTGTGCTAAGTGAAATAAACCAGATAAAAAAGCATATAAACTGCATTATATAACATATATGAAGAATCTAAAATAGTCAAATGGCACAAAGTTTCAGTTTACACAAGAGAAGGAAGAGCTTAAGATCCCCTGTACAACATCCTATCTAATAAAAGACAAAAAGGGTAATTAACCATACCTCTGCTACGCTTCCCATTGGTTAATCAGGGCAATATGCAAATTAACTGCCAACAAAGATGGCGGAGGGCAGCCATGCAGCTGAAGTGAGCAGGAGGCTTGCTTGCTCCAGTGATAGAGGAATCCAACCTTCCCCACCTGCCACGGCCAGGCTCTGAGCTCCGAAGGCAACAAAGTTTCAATTATAGAAGGTAAATAAACCCCAGATACCTGCTATCAGCCAGTCGTGACCATGGAGCT
>NW_006284333.1:191461-202119 GCF_000327345.1 Myotis davidii | reverse complement strand
GGCAGTCCCCATAGCCACAAGATGATGGTGCCCAATCCCCTCAACCCCGCCAGCAGTGAATTTTCACGTGACCATTACCTTTTGAAAAAATCCTTGCCCAAGGATATGATTATTTATTTTAGATCATCTGTTCTTGGGGAGCAGGCCTAAACCAGCAGGTGGGCATCCCCAGAGGGGTCCCAGATTGCGAGAGGGCACAGGCCGGGCTGAGGGACCCCCATCCCCGAGTGCACAAATTTTTTATGTTAGTGTTAACATAAAAAAACATTGAAACCTGTAAAAACTTTTGTGATTTTATTTGAGCCAAACTGTCGACATATGCTGGGAAGCAGGACCTCAACGAATTGAGATAATGCTCTGGAGAATGGAGGGTTACATCTGTATTTATACATTGCAATCAAAGGAGAGGGACATAGGTAGGTTACATGAAATCCATTGTGTGATAGACTAGTGAGGTGGGAGAAAGCAAAGCGGGGAAACCCCTGGTATTGGATAAAAAGCAAAATGATAGACACATACTTAGGTGGGTGCAGGAACAATTTACATGATAACAATGAAGGAGTTTGTGGTATCTGTCCTGGTGCCCAGCACATTAGCTTGTTCCCCAAGGGGGTCCAGAAAAAGGGAAGTTACAAATGACCCAGACATTTCAAAGGATATGTTACCATAGGTGCAAAAAAGACAGATAAGCTCAGTTAAGGTAAAGGTTGACCTTGTCAGTGAAGATACCCGCCTAGGAGGTGACTATCCACCATAACTGCTTTTAGTTAAAGTTTAATTTCAGATCATCCTTCGTGCTTATTTTAGGTCTCTGAGTTTGCAAGACCACCATGCAGGCCTCCCATGAGCTTGTCAGGTTAGCATGTGGCCCCTTTCATCCACAAACATAATTCCTATAATTAACAATACTTGTTAACATGGTATATCTCATGTTAAGTGTTCTTACAGTTATAATAATAATGACAATAATAATAATAAACCAATTAGCCAAGCTATTTGAAAATTTGCCTTAGCCTTTATTTTATTTTTGAATCATATATGACCATTTATTCCAATACTGCCGGCAGTATGGGAGAACAGCAGGTCATCCACAAAAATCTGCTCTGTAGCCCCCGATAAGCCAGCTGCTTATATTGGGTTAGACAAAGATTACATGGGAGAGTAGGGATTACAGGCATGGGGGAGTAGGGATTACAGACATGGAGAAGTAGGAACCTGGGGTGGGACTCCATCATTTGAGCAACAAGGTTGTTAATCTTTCCATGATAATATACAGTTCTTGAATGAGAATGGACCACATTCAAAGGTTGACTCCCAGGTTTAAGGTTGACTCCCTGGTCCAAGGTTGACTCCCAGGTCCCGGGGGTACACAACTCCCAGCCAGGTCATAATGTCCTTTCTTTAACCAGCACGAGGCAATTATGGTTAACAGAGCATGATTAATATTTCCCATAACCATAGCTAGTCCCCAACATTCTATTTTTGCCTCTAACATTTCCCCACTCTTAGCCTTTATTTTCTACTTGAATGAAGCTTAGAAATCAGCCAGAGGTAAAACTTTAAGGTCTTCTCAGGTCTTTTCTTAGCAGGTGTCCTGCACTGACATGTGTGTAAATTCTTTAGTATTACACAGACACGTTAGAACACACCAATTTCCCAAAGATGTTCTGTCCCTAGCTTTTCTTTCAGTGATTTAGGTAGTCCATTGCCTCAATTGAAATCTTAGCACCAGGTAGCACTGTTTTTTAGTTCATCTTACAATGATCTTGAGCAATGCAATCAAATGAAATTTGCCACATTTCAGCCTGAGTTCTTTTTTTTTTTTAAATACAAATTCAAAGGCCATTTCTTTTTTAAAAATTTATCTTTATTGTTGAAAGCATTATTGATGTCTCCTTTCTTCCCATTGTCCCCCTCCACTCTGCTCCTGCCACCTCCTCAGGCCCTGGCTGAGTTCTGATTGATGCAATGCATACCTAAGTGCCTTCCTTCAGTACTTTGGGTAGCTTCTTGACAGGTTAGAACCAACACAATAATTTGTGAATAATGTATAATCTGCTTCCTTTGGAACTCCCAGTGGAACTCCCAGTGCTAACCTATTCACTCCCAGTGTGTGACATTGGGAGTATAGTCTGTTGTTTCCAAGATCATCTCTAAGCTAGAAACAGGATGGAGCAAATGCAAGTAAAAAATGGCACAAAGCTTTCTTACTATTTTAAGTCGCCTACTTCTTGATTCAGCATTCACTTGATTGCTGTAAATCTTTGACTATTTTCCAGAATTTTGAAAAAGTTACTTCTGACAGTTTCTGCTCTTTTTTTTTTGTATTTCTGTGGAGGGACTAGAGTTTGGAGCTGCCGAATCCATCATTTTGTTTATATTACTCCCAATTTTTTAAATTTTATTTTGCAATTAAAGTTGAAATTCAATATTACTTTGTTTTAGTTTAAGTTTAAGATGTACATCATAGTGGTTAGACAATCATATACTTTACAAAGTATTCCCCCCAAAATTTCAAGTATCTACCTGGCACCATACATAGTTACTACAATATGATTGGCTGTATTCCCTATGCTGTAATTTTACATCTCCATAACTATTTTGTGATAATCAGTTTGTGCTTTTTAATCCCTTCACCTTTTTCACCCAACTCCCAACCCCTTTTCCTCTGGGGACCCTCATTCTGTTCTCTGTAATGATGAGTCTGTTGATGTTTTGTTTGTTATTTATTTTATTCTTTAGATTCCATATATAAGTGAAATCATATAATGTTTGTTTTTCTCTGTCTGACTTATTTCAATTAGCATAATACCTAGTAGGTCTATCCACATGGTCACAATGGTAAGGTTTCATTCTTTTTTTTTAATGTTGAGTAATATTCCATTATAGATATGTACCACTACTTTTTAACCAATCATTTATTGATGGACACTTGGGTTATTTCCATATATTGGCTATTGTAAATAATGCTTCAATGAACTTAAGGGTGCACATATTATTTCAAATTAGTGTTTTGGTTCTTTGGATAAATCCCCAGAAGTGGAATCACTTGGTCATAAGGTGGTTTCATTTTAAATTTTTTGAGGAAACTCCATACTGTTTTACATAGTGGCTGCATCAGTCTGTATTCCCATTAACAGTGCACAAACGTTGTCTGTTCTCCGTATCTTTGTCAACACTTGACATCTGTGGATTTATTTATGTTTTTAAGTGACTGCTTCCATTTAGATGGTTTAATGTGTATTTTCAGATTTTCTGTTTCTTTGATTTAGTTTTAGAGAATTGTATGTTTCTAGGAATTTATCCATTTCATCTAGATTGTCCAATTTGTTGGCATATAGCTGCTTGCAATATTTTCTTATAATTATTTGTATTTCGGTAGTGTCAGTTGTTGCTTCTCCTCTTACATTTATGATTTTATTTATTTGGGTCCTCTCTCTTATTTTCTTGATGAGTCTGGTTAAAGGTTCATTTATCTTTTCAAAGAACCAGCTCTTGGTTTCCTAGATCTTTTGTATTATTATTTATTTTAGATTCTATTTTTTTTATTTCTGCTTCAATCTTTATTACTTCCTCCTTTCTACTCACTTTGGGCTTTGTTTGTTGTTCTTTTTCTAGTTTCTGTAGGTACAAGTTTACATTGTTTATTTGAGCTTTTTCTTGTTTCATGAGTAGGCTTGTATGCTACAAATTTCCCTCTTTAGATTGCTTTCACTGTGTGCCATAGGTTTTAGGTTGTTTTGTTTTCATTTTCATTTATCTCAAGGTATCCTTTGATTTCTTCCTCGTTCTAATTGCTAACCTATTCATTATTTAGAAACATGTTATTTAGCCTACATTTGTTTTTGTGCTTTCCAATATTTTCTTCTATTTAATTATTAGTTTCATGCTATTGTGATCTGAAAAGATGCTTGATAGGACTTTAATTAATTGATGAGGCTTGTTTTATGGCCCAACATGTAGTCTCTTTTGGAAAATATTTCACATGTACTTTAAAAGAATGCATATTCTGTTGCTTTGGCTTTAAATGTTCAAAAATATCAACAAAAACCATTTGGTCTAATAATGTCTCCTTTAAGGCCACTATTTCTTTGTTAATTTTCTGTCTGGAAGATATATCCATTGATATAAATGGGGTGCTGAAATTCCCTACTATGACTGCATGTTAATCTCTCCCTTTTTGTCCTTTAATATTTACTTTATATATTTAGTTGCTCCTATGTTAAGTACATAAATGATTCCAAGGGTTATATCCTCTTTTTGGATTAATCTCTTCATCATTATGCACTGTCCTTCTTTGTCTCTATTATAGCCTTTGTTTTAGTCCTTTTGTCTGATATACGAATTGTTACTCCAACTTATTGTTGTTGCAATTTTCAGGAAATATATTTTTTTATTCCTTAACTTTTAGTCTGTTTGTGTCTCTCTATCTGAAGTGGGTCTTTTGTAGACAACATATATGTGGGTTCCTGTTTTCTAATCCATTTAGCTACCCTACGTCTTTTGATTGGAGCATTTGATCCATTTACATTTTAAGTAACTATAGAGAGGGATAAAGAGAGAGAGAAACATCAGTCAGTTGCCTCACGAACATATGCACATATGCACTCTTACCAGGGATTGAAATGCAACCTGAGCATATGCCCTGACTAGGAATCAAACCAGCAACCTTTTGGTGCAGAGGACTATGCTCAACTAACTGAACCATACCAGTCAGGGCTAAAATGTAAAACGTTTTTAAGCATAAAGAATTGCAGGTCTTTTTATTCACATATGCTTTTAGATAAACTTTTCATTTTAATTTAATGAAGGAATTAGACTGAAGCATGAAGAAGTGTAACGCATTGTTGACCATGTGTTATTATTATTTTTAAAAGAATTTTCAGGAGAAAAGTTAGATTCATGGAAGTGGAGAATTCAATAAATAAGGTTTCTGAAGAGGCAAGAGTTTGAACTAATAATTGAAGCAATAGAATATTTTATATAAAATACTTAAAGTTTATTGAAATTGCATTTCCCCTGTAAAATGCAAAAAAATAAAACAAAAATTGATTGTATTCAGAGTTGGTGAGAGTAAAAGGTACACTCATGAACTCTTTGCGGGTGTACATATTTTGAAGTCAATTCAGCAGTTTCAATCCTAATTTAAAATGCATTCTCCCTTTGACTCAGCAATTATATTCTAGGATATTTATTCTTTCAAGTTTGCAAAAAGGTATGTGTATAAGGATGTTCATTTCAGCCTTTTTTTATAAGGCAACAATTCCAAGACTACTTAAACATCCAGAACTATATTAATAAGAGAAAAATGACCCACAAATCAGATGTGTAATTGGATTCTACACACTGTAGTATGTATGCCTCTGTGTATATGTTCATATAAGCACAAAAGGTCAAAAAGGATCCATGACAAATATTTAATTGTGATACATTCTGAGGGATGAGATAATGGAGGAGTGTTTTTGCTTCTTAATTTATACATATTTACATATTCTTTTTTGTTATGACCGTGACTTACATTGTAATTTAAAAAATATTTTATGATTGCAAATAAAATTACCACAATAAAAAGCACAACATCTTTTTGTTATCTATCACCAACTCCAAAGTGATGTATGAATTGTCAAGCTTTCTGATACGAAGTATAATATGGCAAGGTAACTGACCTAAGCTTATATTCAGAAACTATGGCAAAAAAATGGACTAAAAAACACACAAAACACTATATAGTTTCTATTTGGTGAGAAAGAAATCTATCTTTCTGTTTTCATTTTTTTGTTTCTTTGTTTTCTTACTTGGGAGGCCCACTTTATTTATTATTACTGTTATTGTTATTTTTATCTTTATCATTGAAAGTATTACATATGTCCCCCTTTTATCCCATTGACCTCCTCCCACCCTTTTGTCCCAAAACACAGTGAAAGGATAAAGCTTAATTGATATGTAAAAAAGTTTTTATCAATGATCAAAGTCTTTTCACTAAATGGACAAATTATGATTATTATTAATTATTTTCTTCTGTTAGTTGTCAATGTATCTGATTACTGCTGTATTAATTAGCAAATGCCTTAGAATAATAATATTGTCTTAAGCTTGGGGAAGTAATACCTTTGATTGCATTTGTTCTTGCTCTAATTTTTGAATGCACAACTTTGTGATTTGCTAATAAATGAATGATTAGCAACAACAAAAAATAAAATAAAACTTTTTTCAAAATAAGATCAATATTTTTATACCACTTTAGAATATTTCCACTTTTTAAAATAAATATTTGTATACCTGGCATGTAATTTTCTTTCAGCTGTGTTAACACATGATCTCTGTCACTGAGCTTGCAAGGTATGCCATTTTGTTTCTGACAGTTTTCCCACATATAATGTGTGAGTGTGTGTATTCATTAAGAAATAAAACATATAATTCAGTCATCATATATACTGGTATGATTTTGCTCCCTGTATCCTGGTTCAAAACCTACCATGCCTACATTATTCTAGAAATCCTTGATTTCTGTCAGTAGACTGAGCACTTTTCTGGCAACATCTTACTGATGATGTCATGCTATAACCAACAAATCTGGTTTTTTGAAGCAGTTTTTCTGCTGACTCAATCCATTAAAGAGGCTTACCTAATTTTCTGCAGTAATGGGAGAGTGTGTGTTTTTTTTTCACTTTTCTACATTTTTTAAGTATGATTTTCAGATCAAATTATTTCTCTTCCCCTGCTTTCTTGTTACCCTCTTCAGGCAGTACACATTACACATGATATAAATCACTCTTGGTTCCCATTTCATTTGCACCATTTCTGGCAATGAAGAACCAAGTTGATTTTGGACCCATTGAGAGGAGCAGTTTTAGACATTTAAATTAGTTGAAATGTAAAGTGTGCCATGTTTCTTAGAGTTTAAATTACTTCTCAATTTTGATTAAAATCTGTATTAGACAATAATAATGAAACAACTTAATTGAAAAATGCACCAATTGCCTCTCTAAGAAATGGCCTAAAAAAATCTTTTTTACTTAAACATTCTCATTTTAATGTATTTGTACATAGAAATCTTTAACTTACAGATAATTTCAGAGGCACATTCTAGGAGTAGACCAATGAGCATTTATCCCAGAATGTATGTACAATTTATGTGCATGTAGCAAATTGCCACACAATACTTTGCTTACTTCATGAATTTACACTTTGAAAATAGAGTTATAGCCTCAGGCAATGTCACAGATGAACGCCCTGCAAATTATTCTATAGTAAAATTGGAAAATGTCAAAATGAGAATATGATGTTGTTATAAAAATAACCATGGGATCCAAGCAAAATGCTAGAGAACACCTATATTTCTTTGGTTTAGGAATTCTTGACTTGTAATTTATATATAAGCCCAGGCTAATTCTTGTCAGAGCTTAAATATTGGACTGCTCCTATATGACTTTAGCCATGCAAATTGTTAAGGCCATATCATATGTAAAGCCACCAAAGGATAGGATCTTACTTTTAGAAAATTATAAAAAGGCACATGTATTCAGCTCAGAAGCCATTTACAACTATGTTGTTCCAGCTATAAAATGCTACACATTTTATTTTTTGACCAAGTTGAGTTAATATGCATGCATTATAAAGACGACACCTTTTATAAGAGATATACTTAATATTTAGGAATTAGATTTCTGTATAAAGATTATTGATGATAATTAGGTCATCATCACTTGGTCTGTCATCTCCCAAGTTTCATTAAGCATATCAATAAAAGGCAAAAACTAGAAAAAGCATTGAAAATTAAGGATGTAAAACAATGCGGTCACTTGCCAGGGTATGGGGAGAACTCCCACTAACTCTTATAAGAGTAGACAGAAACATATCTAAATTAGTCCTCCACTGAAGAAAAACAACACAGGCAGCAAAAGTGTAGTCATGAAGAGGTTTGGCCCCTTCTATATCACCCATAAGTTTGTAGCAGCCATCTATTCAGAAAATTCCAGAAGCAGCCAGAATTGCCTCATTTTCACAAGCCCAAAGGTGACTCTCTTCCTCCATCCAACTGGAAAGTTCAATTCCCAATATACCATACAGAGATGAGGGCCATAGAAGCAGAGCATACTGGGGATTGCAGTCCTTCTACAAACTGAATATAGTCAAAGAAGAAGGATGTACTTCCTGGGATATAACTTGTTCTCACAGCAAACAAACAACAAGCAAACAAGCAAATAAAAATCTGCACGGTAAAGACAGAATAGTCTTTCCCTCAGATCAAAAGAGTTGTGCGTTTTGATGACCTACTGCTCTGCCACTCACTTGCTGTGACCTTGAGCAAGTTATTTAACTCTTCTGAGTCTGTTTCATCTTTAAAATAAATATAAAATTACTCCCAATCTCATGTGAATAACGAGTAGTATATATCAAAATGCCTAATATAGAATTAGACTTATATGAAGTGCCTAATAAATACTATTTTTCCCTCCCCCCACCAGTGCGACTCGGTTGAGTGTCATACCATGCACCAGGAGGCCGCTGGTTCTATTTCTGGTCAGGGCACATGCCTGGTGGTGGGCTGGATCCCCAGTAGGGGGCTTGCAGGAGGCAACTGATTGATGTTTCTCTCTCATCATTTTTATCTCTCTCTCCCTTTCCCTTCTTCTCTCTCTAAAAATCAGTAAAAATATTTAAAAATATATATTATGTTTTCTTCTTGTGGCATATATTAACCACCTTTGCAGCATTACTGTGTACATAGTATATATTGGACATATATGCCTAGAACTGTGACCTAATAATCTGTCTAGGAATCTAGTTTAATGAAATAATCATCTCTTAACTCACATAGATGTTTTCTGCAATGTTATTCATGAGTAAAAATGTATATATTTTAAATGTGCAAAAGTAGACAAATATGAGGAAATAAAACAAGGCCATTAAAATATGATTATGACAAGTGTTCAATAGCATGAGATTATTTTTTTATTTTTTAATATATTTTTATTGATTGTTTACAGAGAGGAAGGGAGGGATAGAGAGTTAGAAACATCGATGAGAGAAAAACATCAATCAGCTGCCTCTGGCACACCCCCTACTGGGGATGTGTCCTCAACCAAGGTACATGCCTTTGACCAGAATCGAACCTGGGACCCTGAGTTCACAGGCTGACGCTCTATCCACTAAGCCAAACTGGTTAGGGCAGCATGAGATTATTTTAAATTTGTAATTTTCAAAACATAAGATAAATATAAGAAGCGAATTCATTACAAACAACTGGAACGATATGGTAAAATGCTAACAATTGCTTTGAGTGGAAGGAAATAGGGTGATTGTATTTAGATAAAAACTTTCCGTTAATGTTCAAATTTTCAATAAGAAATATATATACATATATATCTCTTTTATAATTAAACACTATTAAAAATAAATACAGAACAGTACAAACTGTCTCAGATAGTCTGATTTTACCTGTATATTACTCTCAATACCAGCATTAGTCTGCTAGGGCTGCCATAAGAAACTATTAGATACTAGGTGGCTTAAACAACAAATTCATTTTCTCAAAGTTCTGGAGGCTAGAAGTCAAAAACCAAGGTGTTGGCAAGGTTGGTTCCTTTCTGAGGCCTCTCTTTTGGACTTGTAGATGCCTTTCTTTCTTCTCCCTGTGATTTCACATGGTGCTCCCTCTGTACATGTACATGTCTATGTCCTAATTTCCTTGTGGACACTAATTATCTTAGTTAAGATCCACCTTAATGATCTCATTTTAACTTCTTTACCACTTTAAATGCCCTTTCTCTTAACATAGTCACATTCTGCTTACTAGGGCTTAGGACTTATTTGGAGGAGCACAGTTCAGCCCCTAACAATGCCCCTTACTAGATTATTTTTAAGCACTTAACTTACCTAACTTCCTATTTCATTAAGAAGTCGATTATCACAAGCAAAATACAGATATTATAATGTACTGAAATCACCTGTTTTGTTTTTTTATCTCCACTCAGCCACTTAGTATCTACGTGACCTTGGTTAAGAGAGTCAAAACACCAGAATCGCAGTTTCTTGACCTGAAAAATGGGGATGATAATAAGCATGTCATCGGGTTTACTAAGACCCACACAGTGTGCTAAATATTTAACCTGTCTTATTAGATTTAATTTTTAAAAAGTTCATATCAAGATATTACAATAAAAAAGTACATTTCAAATGGCTTAATATATTCTCTTTATTTTTCACAAGCTAGGACAATATGGCCTTCTTTATCTTGTTGCCAAAGAACCTTTATTATTAAAGTTGTCAATTTTTTAACATTATGACAGGAATATAATTTGTGATAAAGTGTCCACCAAATAAAGTGTAATTTTTCTAAATTTATTTTATTCTCATTTTGAATCTAATGCCACAAAAGTATTTTCTTATGCAAAAGAAGACCACCATTATTTATATACTAGAGGCCTGGTGCACAAAAATTTGTGCACTCCAGGGTAGGGGGTCCCTCAGCCAGGCCTGTGCCCTCTCGCAGTCTGGGACCCCTCGGGGGATGACCACCTGCTGGCTTAGGCCTTCTCCCCAGGGGATTGGGCCTAAGATGGCAATCAACATCCCTCTGGCAGCCCGGCAGCACTTGGGGGTTGTCCTCTTGCCAGCAGGGAGCAGACCTAAGCTGCAGTTGGACATCCTTAGCG
>NW_006284333.1:188529-191103 GCF_000327345.1 Myotis davidii | reverse complement strand
AGGTGGCTCCAGCTCTGAGGCCCTGCTCCAGCTCTGAGGCCGTGGCTGGCTGAAAGTCTGTATCTGAGCTTTGTTTGGCTTCTATAATTGAAACATTGTTGCCATCCTGCTCACTCTAGCTCTGAGGCCTCGGCTGGCTGAAAGCAGGTATCTGGGGTTTGTTTGTCTTCTATAATTGAAACATTGTTGCTTCCAGAGCTCAGAGCTGGGCTGCAGCAGGCAAGGAACCTTGGCTTCCTCCAAACTGGAGCAAGCAAACCTCATGTTAGCTTCAGCTGTGTGGCTGCCCTCCGCCATCTTTGTTGGCAGTTAATTTGCATATCCTCCTAATTAGCCAATGGGAAGCGTAGCAGAGGTATGGTCAATTACCATGTTTGTCTATTATTAGATAGGATGGCAAAAAAAAACATAGTGTATAGGCCTGATGTCCTCACTTCTAACAAAAGAGCAAGGAACAGCCTGAAGTGATTGAAGATCAGCATCAAAAGATTAAAAGGTTAGGAAATGTGCTGAAGAAATGAACCACTTTTTGTTTGTGAAATAATGAGTTACACCACAATTAGATATCCCTTCACACCTGTTAGAATGGCTATTATCAAAAAGACAAGAAATAATAAGTGTTGGAAAGGACATGGAGAAAAGGGAACCCTTGAGTATTGTTGGTTGGAAAATTGGTGCAATCACAATGGAAAACAGTATAGAACTACCACATGATCCAGTAATTCTTTTTCTGGGTATTTAGCTGAAAAAAAGAAAATATAACCTGTACGGATATATGCACCCATATATTCACTGCAGCATTATTTACAATGAGGAGATATGGAAATGTCCTAAGTCTCCATCAACAAAGGAATGGATTAAAAAAGGTGTGGAATATTACTCAGCCATAAAAGGCTAAAATATTGCCATTTGCAACAACATGGATGGATCCTGAAGCTATTAAGCTATGTGAAATAAGTCAGACAGAAAATAACAAAAATGATATGATTTCATGCATACATAGAATATAAAACAATAAAGTGCAAACTATCTGACAAAACAAAACAAAAACAAACTCATAGATACAAACAGCACAATGGGGATTACCAGAGTGGAAGGAAGGTGGGGGAGAAAAAATAGGGTAAAGGAGGTCAAATACATGGTAATGGAAGGAAACTAGATTTTTGGTGGTGAGCACTTAATAGTGTATATAGACATCAAATTATAATATTGTACACCTGAAATTTATATAATGTTATTAACTAACATTCCTTCAATAAATTGAATTTCAAAAAACAAAGATGGGTTACATTCAGAATTACATACATGAAGCAAAAGGTGTCTTTTTATTGTTAGAAAATTTATTTTTCTTTATTTTTAGAGCTTCTGTTTTTCCTTCAGTAAAATAATATAATTTGCCTTCCTATTAAGTCCCATTCCCAATATTGAATACTTAGTGTGAACACAGTAGATTGAATTAAAAAAAATTATTGCTCATTCTAAATAAGAAGAGGTGTGTAATCCACATATTATGTGATTGTTATCAAGTCATTTACATCTCCCACCACCTTGAATATCACATTCCACCCAGATGACATTTTGTTGACAGATCTTACTCCTTCTCATCTCTTCCAGCACAGTGTAAATGTTTGAAGATTAAGACTGAACACAAGAACATTTTCAGGAAAACCAATTTGTATTTCTGCTCATCCTCTGTCCTTGCTTTGATCCTATACTAATATCCTTCTTCTATGGTGACTAATTTCTTTTACCTCTTAAACACCTACATATTCTCTTTTCCATTCACAATATCATCCATATGTTAATCACAATGGTATCTCTGAAATTCAATTCTGACCGCAGGTCTACAACATTTAAAACCTGTTAAACATCCCTCATTATTGTCTTCAGGATCAAGTTCAAAATCATCAGTTAGCAAAGAGGCCTCTCTATGTTCTCACTCCTGCTTATACCTCCTGCAGGTCTCATCATACCCCTAAAAACATTCTCTGAGAGATTTCACATTTTCTGGAATGCTCTCCTTTGCATGTCAGAATTTCTTGCACCCTCATCTGGTTTTCTAGTCAAATACCACTTGACAGGACACAGGACTGACACTAAAGGGAGGCAAGCAAGATACCTAGGATTCAACATTTAAAGAGACACTTAACTCTCAGGCTTAGGCAAGTGCAGACTAAGCAAATGAGAGTGAGTGCTTCCTTAAATTTTGTACTCTGGGTGCCTCCCATGCTTCACCCTACTGGCAGCCTCCCAGCCTTCCCAGTCTACATCCCTTATTATTGTAACCAATCCCCTGACACAAACTATCCCTCCTTCCTTGCTTTATTTCCCCTTAGTATTATTAATTTTTTTAAAAAATATATTTTATTGATTTTTTACAGAGAGGAAGGGAGAGAGAGAGAGAGTTAGAAACATAGAGAGAAACATCTATCAGCTGCCTCCTGCACATCTCCTACTGGGTATGTGCCCACAACCCAAGTACATGTCCTTGAACTTTCAGTCCGAAGGCCGACGTTCTATCCACTGAGCCAAACCGGTTTCAGCAATTTCCCCTTAGTATTAATCACCATCTGA
>NW_006284333.1:186240-187003 GCF_000327345.1 Myotis davidii | reverse complement strand
TGGTGGTTGAGGCTGAGGCAGAGGCAGTTAGGGGCAATCAGGCTGGCAGGGGAGGGCATTTGGGGGCAACAAGGCCAGCAGGGGAGGGCTGTTGGGGGCAAGATCAGGCCGGCAGGGGAGGGAAGTTGGGGGTGACCAGACCTACAGGGGAGGGTAGTTGAGGGTGACCGGGCTGGTAGGGGAGGCCAGTTAAGGGTGACCAGGCCAGCAGGGGAGGGAAGTTGGGGCAATCAGGCCAGCAGGGGAGTAGTTAGGCATCGATCAGGCTAGCAGGGGAGTGGATAGGGGGTGATCAGGCTGGCAGGCAGGCGAGTGGTTGGGGGCCACCAGTACTGGAATGTGAGAGGGATGTCCAACCCTGGTTTAAAACAGCATTCAGACATCCCCTAGGGGTCCCAGTTTGGAGTGGTTGCAGGCTGAGCTAGGGACACCCAACCCGTGAATGAATTTTGTGCACTGGGACTCTAGTCCTATCTAATAAAGAGGGAATATGCAATTTGACCCTCACGCCATTGCAAAGATGGTGGCACCCACAGACAATAAGGAGGGAGTATGCTAATTGACTGCCCTTTCCTCAAAGATGGTGGTGCTCAGAGCCAATAAGGAGGGAATATGCTAATTGACTGCCACACCCTCAAAGATGGCAATGCCTACAGTCCCGTTGGGGCTACCTTGCCATGTGCCTGCCTCTGGAGTCCCCCAGTCCCCTCAGGCCCCCCAGCTGCCCAGGGCTGGCCAGAGGCAGAGATAACCAGGGCCGGCT
>NW_006284333.1:161824-184205 GCF_000327345.1 Myotis davidii | reverse complement strand
AATATTCTGGCCACACAGTGTATACATATATGTATATGTGTGTGTGTGTGTGTGTGTGTGTGTGTGTGTGTGTGTGTGTGCTGTATATCCAACATTCAAAGGCTGTTAAATCGCATTGTTTACCTATATCTTCAGAAAAAAATCACTTCTACTGTCGTGGTAAACAACCTGCTTCCCTATTTATAATGGTCTGGTCCTCTAGCAACTTCAGCGAGAAATCATAGCTAATTTGCCTACAAACATCAGGTGGTCATAATAATCTGGCCACACAGTGTTTATATATATACTGTAGACATAATATAAATTTTGTCTTTCCCCCAATACAATGTAAGCGCCATAAGGACAGAGATTTTTCTTATGTTTTGTTAACTGTTGTATATCTAGTGCCTAAAATAGTATCTGGAACGTAGGTGTTGAACATCTGTTGAATGAGAATAGTACAAATCTACCTGCAATTTTTACCACATCCTCTCCATGACTTGCATATGCTGTTTGTTCCCTCTGCCAGTAATGTCCTCCCTACTTCAATAGGCCACATTACCCTTTACGAGCTTATAAATAGTCTGAAGAGTCACTTTATTTGGAAGCATTCCTTGAATCACATTAAGCTTAATTTATTGTCACCCTTCTGTAATTCTTATATTGTCACAGAATATTATGATTGCGTTTCTTGTCTGTAGTCTCAACAAGTTTGTGAGTCCCTTCAAGGCAATGAATCTCTGATCAGAATAGGTTGGTGTAATATAAAGTGTTTTTTATTAATTTACATTTTAGTTACAGTTGACATACACATTATATTAGTTTCAAGTGTGCAACATATTGATTAGATATTTATATACCTTACAAAGTAGTCACTTCGATAAATCTAGAATCCATCTGACACCATACCTAGTTGTTGTAATATTACTGATTATGTTCCCTATGCTGTATTTTACATCCCCGTGACTATTTTTATCGCTGCCAATTTATACTTCTGAATCCCTTTTACCTTTTTGACGCATCCCTCCAGCCCCACTCCCATCTGGAAACCATCGATTTGCTCTGTTTATCTACAAGTGTGCTTCTGTTTTGTTCATTTATATTTCTTTTTTAATTTTTTATTTATTTATCTTTATTGCTGAAAGTATTACAGATGTCCCCTCTCTCCCCATTATCCCCCACTATACCACTCCTATCCCCTCCCAGGCCTTAACCTCACCATTGTCTGTCCATGGGTTATGCATTTATGTGTATCATTTCTTTGGATAATCTTCCCACACACACACACTTTCCTCTGAAATTAATCAGTCTGTTGCATGCTTCCATGTCTCTGGATTTATTTTGTTCATCATTTTATTTAGTTCATTAGATTCCACATATAAGTGAGATCATGTGATACTTGTCTTTCTGTGACTGGCTTCCTAGGTGTACTAGTTAATAATGTGGGTTTTTTCAATAGATGGAGTTACACATATGTTGATACATATGCAATTTGATATGTATGCTATTTTGTGGTTTGACAGCAAGCTTCAAAACTTCATATGTCAAATTTTCTGACTGTGTTAACATCATAGATATTTTTACGCTTAAAAATGTCGAATTTCATGTCACAAAAAGAGCATTTATGGGAAGGTTTAATTCATTACTTTATTTTGAAGAAAAGTGCTGCTGAATACTTCGGGAAGCTTATGGTGAACATGTTACATCTCAAGGTACTTGTGAACGCTGCTTTAAATGCTTTAAGAGTGATGATTTCAATGTGAAAGACAAAGAACATCCAGGTCAACTGAAAAAGTTTGGAAATCAACAATTACAAGCATTATTGGATGAACATGTGTGTCAAACTCAAAAACAACTTGCAGAAAGATTGAACGTTGCTCAGCAAACAATTTCTGACTGTTTACAAACAATGGGAAGGATTTTAAAGGAAGGGAAATGGGTGCCACATCCACTGAACGAAAGACAAATGGAAAACCGAAAAGTCATCAGTAGAATGCTGCTTCGATGGCACGAAAGAAAGTCTTTTTTGCATCGAATTGTGACTGGCGATGAAAAGTGGGATTATTTTGAGAATCCCAAAGGCACAAAATCATGGGTTGATCCAGGTCAACCATCAACATCGACTGCAAGGCCAAATTGGGTCTCGTTTGCCTCAAAACAAGAAAAGTTCTATTGGGACAGTATCCACAATTACCTGAATGATGGGGGAAATGTGTAGTTGGCGATGGACATTACTTTGAATAAAGCACTTTTGATGTTTCTCTTGAAATTATCGTGTTTTCTTTGATTACAAAATCCGCCATTATTAACCGGTAAACCTTATATTTCACTTAGCATAATGCTTTCCAGCTTCCTCCATGCTGTCTCAAAGAATAAGCGATCCTTTTTTTTACAACCCAATGGTGCTCCATTGTGTAAATGTACCACATCTTTTTTATCCACTCATCTATTGATGGGCACTTGGGCTGTTTCCTGATCTTAGCTATTGTAAATAGCACTTCTATGAACATAGCGGTGCCTATATTCTTTCTAATTGGTGTTTCTGCCTCCTTAGATATATTCCTAGGAGTGGTATCACTGGGTCAAATGGCAGTTCCATTTTTAATTTTTTGAGGAAACTCCATACTATTCTTCACAGTGGCTGCACCAGCCTGCATTCCCACCTGCTGTGCACCAGGGTTCACTTTTCTCCAAATCCTCACCTTGTCATTTGAGGATTAATTGATGATAGCCATTCTAGCAGGTGCGAGGAGATATCTCATTGTAGTTTTAATCTGCATCTCTCTCTTGATTAGTGATATTGAGCATCTTTTCATGTATCTGTTGGCCATCAGTATATCCTCTTTGGAGAAATGGCTATCCATGACCTCTGCTCATTTTTAATCAAATAGTATTTTTGTTTTTTTTTTTTCAAGTTGCACAATCTTGCTTGGTATTTATTTTTAAAATGAGAAGTTTACTATGGCAAACATTTAATGTAACAAAAAATCATAAATTGACTTAATATAAAGAACATATTTTATTATATTAACATAATATAAAGGTGCCTGCTCCTGATATTATATGAACAAAATAATTTAAATCTTTTTTATTTTGGTAAACACTTTTTAAACTTTATTTTTATCGTTTAACACTATTACAGATTTCTTCATCCCCCTACTTTTCCCAGCTTATTTTTTTGTATGTTGAGCTGTATGACTTCTTTATATATTTTGGATATTTATCTCTTATTTTATATATATTATTTGTAAATATCTTTTTTTGTTTTGTTAGTTATTTCCTTTGTGGTACAAAAGCTTTTTAAGTTTGATGTGGTTCCATTTATTTTTGCTTTTGTTGCCTTTGCCTTAAGAGACATATCTGAAGTTATATTGTTGAGACCAATGTCAAAGAGTTTATTGCTTATGTTTTGTTCTAGGAGGGAACAATATAAAGTGTCTTGTAGACACTGAGATATGAGATAGAATTTTGCCTTAGATGAATGCTCACTGGAAAGATCACTTAATTTCAGTGATCATCAGTTTCCTCATATGAAGAGGATAATTATTGATGTTTGATATGAAAGTGAAATGATGATGATATGTACTTAAAGGGCCTCACATTTTGTTAAGCACATAGTATGCCCACAAAAAAGGCAAACATTATCTCTGTCTTTTCCAAGAGTCACTTAACAGAACCCCTGTTATAAAGTAGGTGCTGAGTACATGTTTGAATCAATGAATTAATAAATGTTTCACCTGTCTGTCCATGTCCCCACAATTTCAATTTCTGGAATTCCCTCTATATAGTGTTCTAGAGCCAGCTGGTACCAGGTTACAAGAGCTAATTGTGTATATCTCTTCTCAATTCTGTGTTCACACAGTCTCATTGGTAGCTTGAAGTCAACAATGGTGGGAGTATTTACACATAGAAATCAAGTGCTATACATCATGTTCTAGCACCGTCCCGCCTGACTTATATACAGCAATATTACAATGGATAGGGAAGACATCAGAGATCATAATGACTGGAATTTATATAACCGGTGACAAATACAGTGTCCTTTAGATAGCCATGAAATTATAAGAGTCTCTAGATATGAAAACTGTGGACTTTCTATAATTTGAATATATTTTCAACAAAAAATCATATTTATAAAATACAATGTTTGTGCTACTAGATAAATTAACAATACTGGGTCTGGAAAGGTGTAAGGATTTGTTTAAGATAAAGCATCATGGGGTAGTGGGTATAACCCTTCCCTAGGAGCTAGCTATGAGATCTAGAGCTAGATGTTGAGAAGTAATATAACATTTGGTCCTCAGGCACCCCATCTAGTAAATGAAAATACTCTCTTTCTTGACTGATGTCAATAGTCCAGATCTGATTCTTTTGAAGGCTTTGTGGAAGCATAGTATAATGAACAGTACCTTGGAATAGAAATGAAAAGATATCCCTGACTAGTCTTAAATCTGTCATTTGTTTGTCAAGTGTCAAGATAGATCACAAATAAAGTGGGACACACATTTATATAAGGATCAAATGTAACCTTAGCATGCTCTTTAAATTATTAATATGATGACAAGACTGTAAGTGTATAATCTTTGATTCATTTTACTACCAGGTTAATTGTCTGCCCAGTCAATTTCTGTCTCACTAGGGGGCAAGTTGGTAAAATTGGTAATAACTAACAATTTGTTTTTTACTAATTGTTGGCATCATAAAAATAAACTCTACTCAATTCATGTCAATTTTCTTAATCTTAGTGAGAACAGAAATCTCAAGATCTCTCTCTTTTCTGCTGTTGATTGAGAGAAACCATTCTTTTATTATGATAGTTCTAATACCTTCTCAGAATAGTAGTTCTGTAAAGGAAAGTCCAAAGGCAATTACACATTGGAAAAAAGAAAAGTCCCAGTCCTCCCCCCACATAGCGATTTTCTAATCACATTTATAGCAGGTTTTGTCAGATAACAAAGAATTGTTAATTTCATTTGTATTTGTTATAGAAATGTGGTCCCTACATTCTCATAGTTTCTCATCTAAAACAGGCACTAGTGATTTAGTTCAGCCAAACAAACACTAAGCAAGATCATAATGGGAGGGAATATAGTTGATGTGTTAGTATAAAGCAAAACAGGATAAGCAACAGAACCAACAGCAAAAAGACTTTCTCATCTAGGTTACACATTAGCTGGGAGCCTGACTTCTGGTTCAATTCCCAGTTCTGTTACTGGCGCAACACACTGCCTTGGGCAAATCACTTAACCTCCTCAAGAGCTTGACTTCCTGAGAAGTGAATGAAGCAAAGACACAGCCTAATGTTTATGCAACACTTAGGGCTCCTGGAAACATAATGCCACAATGTCTGGTGATAGAGATCAGAGAACATACTCTTTAAATGTTAGCTGCAATTTTGTAGACTCTCAGTGTCCACATAAGAGCATCATATGTGATGTTAGATACAAAATTATATGTTTTACCCTTCAAATCGATAACATGCTGCTTAGTCTAAATAATTTACCTGCTTTTCTTCAGGAAAATGACATTTGACTTCTGTCAGTATCTCTTTCAAGATCATGAAAGAACTTTATCTAATTATGTGCAGAAATAGTATGAACATTCTTTCAGGATCCTGATAGAGTGCAAATGAGCCTATTCATCCCTAGGTTGACCTATTCTGACTCATGCTGGGCATTACAGAACATAATACTGGGTGTTTAGGAACATGCCTCAGTAGTCAATAAAAGTAACTGCCGTTTATTGAGTGACTGCAATTTGCCAGTTGTTTATACAGATTCTTAGGTAATCCTCACAACTGCTCTGCAAAGTTAGTGTTATCTTCCTTTGTATGTGAAAACCCTAAGGTTCAGAGAGATAAAGGAACTTGACCAAGGCCAAATAACTAATAAATAACAAGTTGAAATTCATATTACAATCTAACCCTATTAGAGCCCAAACCCACACTCCTAACCAGTATACTCTACTGCTTCCTTGTCTGGGCTCTGCCCAATGGAAGAATGAGTCCATTTCTTAATTCTCTAAGCACTTTTAAATTTCATATGCAGAAGGGATTGTGATCACAACTTGGAATACACAGTCTAACCCTTTAATAGGCATGTTTTTTTAGTCCTTCTGCTAGAAATGACACCAAAAGTTTGGACTACATTTCTTTGATTCATTAGTACATTACAGTAGGAAACATGGTCAAAAATTGACAAAATAGGGAATTATTGGAAAATTCTTTTCTCTTTACTTAGGACAAGTTTTCTTCAACTAATATTTTGCAATGAGATGAAAAAAAAATATATAGTCAATGAAAGTCCCTTTAGGGGAAGGACTACAATTGTCCAGAAGAAATTCATGGACAAACTGATATGAGGGATAAGTTGAGGCAGAGTTTTATGCTAATGTTAGGGGAAGAAATAGAAAAATGGGACTAGCTACAATTATAAAAAATATTACTCATGCTCTGCTAACCATGATTGTTCTGTCCTGATTAGAGAAAGCACATTCTAACCTGGCTGAGAGTTATATGCCCTAGGACAAGGGAGCTAACATCGAATGCAGTCCATCCCCCTTTTCTAAGAAGTGCTTGGATTAACAACCTTGTTGCTGAGACAATCTAGTCCAGGAGGCTCCTGCCCTTTCCAACCCCCAGTCCTATTGCCTGTAACCTGTAATGATTATCCCACGCCTACTTTCCCATACCTGTCATTCCTACTTTCCCATGTAATCTTTGTCCTTCAACACAATATAAGCAGCTGGTTTATGGGGGAGGGACAGAGAAGACTTTTGTGGATGACCTGCTGTTCTTCCATACTACCCACATTATTGGAATAAACGCTCATATATGATTAAACTCTGTCTCTGCTTAATTGGCTCAAGTAGTGACAGGCATCCCAGACCCATTGGTTGTCCAGTTACATTAATAGTAAGGACATCTGTAAGATAGGACAAATGAAGGCTGGAATTCAGTCTGCACTTTGCTTGCAAAGCTCTGTATTCCAGTGCAAGGTTGCCACAATCTGGAGGAAGAGATGCCTTTGGTATTTCACATGGTGCACTCTTGAGGTTGTATACACCCAAAGAGAATGCCTTTTTCTAATGCATGTAAGAATAATCTATAGATTAGAGAAAACCATGTCCCCTTTTACATTCTGGCTACATTTTGATTCTTCAAACTCTACATTTTTAAACTAGTACTAGAGGCCCAGTGCATGCACTGGTGGGATCCCTCAGCCTGGTCTGCACCCTCTCACAATCCAGGACCCCTCAGGGGATGTAGGATAGCTGGTTTCAGCCTGATCCCCACAGTCCTGATCCAGACAGGAGGGATCCCGATCCTGTACATTGAGAATCTGTCCCCTGGTGGTCAGTGCATGTCATAGCGACCAGTCAACCAGTTGTTCGGTCGTTTGGTTGCTAAGGCTTTTATATACTAGTATATAGGTATATTTCAGGCATTCTGCTAAAGCTTTATAAACTGTGTCATTTGATCTTCTAAGTTTTTCACCTACAATCATCTTTATTTTACAGTAATATGCTCAAAGCTACACAATTCTTAGTGGCAGAGTTTGTATTTGAACAAAGCTTTGTCAGACTCCAAATATCATGCTCTTATCTTTAAGGCTGTACTGCCACCTTAACATCAACATTGGCTTTTGTCCTTTGAGTAAATATCTCTATGTATTGATAAAATAAAAGTTGAAAATATAAAAACCTATCGTCTTGTTGTTATATATATATTGAGGTGGATAGCTAGTTTACTGATTTGTATATTTACTCATTTTTACCAAATCAATCTTGTTTTGAACCTAGCATGAGCCAAGTCACCATGCATTTTTTAATATTTGTTGGTATAAAATTATTCTAGTTCATATTTTATTTAAAAAACATGAATAATAACCACACAGAATTGTACTAAGCCCAAATGGTTCTGTGATGTTGTGTACACCTAATGAATACAACATGATGACTTAAAACATTGATTTAAATGCAACAGCATTTGCCTAATGTCCTCTGATTTATGAAAAAATTAAAATGCTTTCAAAATTCTGCCATTATAACTATCTTTGATAATAATTACCCATCCAGATTATTCAATGAACTTTATCAAATTTTTTTTCAAAATCTAGAACAGACCTATTGATCAAGATTCACAAAACTTTCTGATTGAAATAAAGATAATTCTTGTATTGTGCATGAAAAAGTTATTAACATCAGAGTATTAATAAAAGACTTAAAAACAATAAGAATTTTTGTCAAAATTCTCATGCATATTTTCTGCAATGATTTAGAAAAAAATATATTAGGATCCCATGGATGAGTACATGTAGAGGTGATATTTGGAATTGTTCTTATAATGTTCAGATCACTAAGGTATTTTTTGGAAAATCACAATCACTTTGCTGGTGTAGTCTAGTATTCTGAAACTGATCACTTCTCAGAGCATTTAGTTTGTGTGGGAAAAACACCATAAATCTCGCACTATATTTTGGAACACCCATAATCTATATCATGTGCTAACAGCTATGGTTTTACTTTTTTTCATATCATGGTTTATAAAGGACAGAAATCTAGTTTTACTGCTGCTTATGCATTGGACTCACTGGGTGTATAATGTCTTTTTTTTTCAGAAAAACTTTCTCCTAATTTTCTTCTAAGTTTCAATATTTAATACTCTCTAAAAGTCTGATTACAAAATTTAAAAAAAGAAGCGGTGTGTGAAGATGAGATACAACAAACAAAATACAATATAAAAAAAAAAAGCCTTATGATCAATCCTGAAACTGTAATGACTACATTTTGTCCCCTGCTGATCTATAAAATGTTTTAGTGCTAGACCTATTAAAACCTTGAAATATATTATCAAGTAAAGTAAGTCTAAAGTCCAAATCTATTATATTAAAAACATTTGGAATGTACACACAAATATAAGAGAAATGATCTTTTAATTTATTATGATATGAAAACCATATAGTATCAGTGGGACAGGACTGTATATAGTTGCAAGTTTTTCACCTGTAATGCTTTGTTCTTTTTACTTACACTTACTGAGTTGCACTGTAGCAAATCATGAACATTTGTTGAATTTGCTTGCTTAGCATTTCTTCTTTTTCCTTTTAGTAACAGCATTTAATTTTCCTTTGATGAAGCACCTTTCTGTTAACTATCAGAATTCATATAGATTGAGTGGGTTGACACCATTTTTTTCCAGAGTTTTGAGCATTCAAACACAAACTAATGGCCTAGGACAGTGGTCGGCAAACTCATTAGTCCACAGAGCCAAATATCAACAGTACAACGATTGAAATTTCTTTTGAGAGCCAAATTTTTTATACTTAAACTGTATAGGTAGGTACATTGTTATTAACTTAATTAGGGTACTCCTAAAGCTTAGGAAGAGCCACACTCAAGGGGCCAAAGAGCCGCATGTGGCTCGTGAGCCGCAGTTTGCCGACCACTGGCCTAGGATATAGTCAAACACTGAATAATTAGGGTAGTACATACCCTCCAGTACAGCAATTGGTTCAATGATAGGCCCATGAATCAAGGTGGGCTAATGCAAGCTCTCAGTGGGACTTTTGCTGGAATTATTGGGGAAGAGAAATTTTCTTATACCCTAATTTCAAGCAGTATAGATGATATAAAGAATGTTAATATTTTGCTTACATCAAAGTCAGGATAAAGCTGCCATATGAAGAAAATAAAAACAAACAAACAGAATTTCTGATGACATTGGTTTAAAACCTGGGTCCTACCATGCCTGAAGTCAATTAACCCTTTGAACATGACATGGTACTATGAACCAATGCATTCCCCTTTCTGTTTATTCAGTTCTGAGCTGCCGTATGACACCAAAAAGACCTCAACAAATACACAACATTCTCTTTCTTTACTTGACATCTATTCACTCTCTAATTTAAATAAGTTACTTTTGGTAAATTGTTTTAATTTTCCTGTTATTAGGAGCAAAGCATATGATGCAATGATCCCTCTTCTCATCACAAAATTATGTTACCTTAGAAGGGTTCCCAAAAGAGGTAATTTAGTTATTTTAGCTGTCTTGAGGCAGCATTATGCTCTTACCATCCTAGGGAGATGGTGCCTAATGCTTGTCATTAGGATCCTCAGGGAAATAGAAATTACAGCTTTTCTTTAAACTATCTTTAGTTGGTCAGATCTCCAGTCTATGGTGTTTAGAACTGAATATAGGCAGTCTAAGCATGGAAGTTTTAAATTTCTAGCCTCATTCAAACCCAAACTAATAGGCCTATATCTTAACAATGCAAAAACATCTTTCCCCAGTGATAGGATTAATTTGCTTCATGAATTGCTATGTAATATCCCTATACATAAAATGGCAAAATCCTGTCTCAGGTAATATGATTCATTTAGCAGAAAGGAGGAAACTATAAGCCACATACTAGAAAAACCTAATTTAGAGGATTATCCTAATAGTTAAAGCAAAGAAAAATCACGACTGGTTTTCCCAGATGCTGTACAAATAACAGTTCTCTAAATGCTTCAAAGTTTTTTTTTTATCCACAGAACAGAGAATAACAGGGAATAAATGAGACATGCATGTCAAGATTCAAATTTTACTAATATGACTGATGCTTATTTCTTTAGTCTAAGCCACATATTCTCAAAACAAATCTCTCTTGGGGTTGAATGCTATATTGGCATAAATGATAACTTGGGAGTACTTTCATGTACAAAATGTATTCACTCCTCCTAGCACTGTTTGATTCATTTCAAACAATTTTGAATCAGTCTGGACTTTCATTATACTTATAAATTTAAGTAATTGTTATGTTAGGATTTTCTTCTTTCTCAATTCACCTATGTTCCTTTGTCATTTCCCAAACTTGGTGTTACTCTTATCCCACTCTCTTTGTCTAAAACTTTAATCAGCTATCTTCTACTTATTAGGCAGAGAATTGTCCAAACATCTAATAATCATCTCAACTATTGTAATTGAATTGATTATGTGAAATATCACCCACTCATGATAGTATCATAGTGTTTTTAAATCACACACCCTAATTTCCTAGAGAGAATCAAAGATTTCTCCTCACCTCTGCATACACATAACTCCCTCTCTCGTGTTTGCTTCCAAACATCCTCTTTCTTTGTGTTTTTCTTCCCAAGAAATTATCTTATGGGTAAGGATTACTTTTAGAAGATACTGATAGAATATCTGACAAACAATGCCTTAAATATGTAAGAATTTATTTTTCTTACATAAATAGATGTCCATAAGTAAGCAGCCCAAGGCTGGTAATGTGGTCCTGCTATGCAAGCTCCTTTTTTATGCTTTGTTAACTATAGGCAGAAAAAAGGGCGAGGATAAAATACTCATTATAGCCAAGTCTATCTGTCTATATTTTAATCAGAAAACAATAGCTGTTCTGGAAGCCTCACAGAGTAAAATTCTACTTCTATCTCACTGTCCAAAACAATGCTACATGGCATGCCTAGTGGCAAGAGGGCCTGGTAATGTAGCTTTCCTTCATGAAAATGAAAGACACTATGCCACTTCCCCCCAAACTTAGGGCTCTGTTAATAAGAGAATAGATATTAGGTAGGCAATTAGCAAAGGTTAAAAATAAAGTCTAGATAGCCAAAACCAATAGGAGGTTCAACAAAGAATGGAATATAATTTTATTGGGAATAGAACATGTGTTCTTAACAGACTGGACAGGGAAAGTTTTCTTTCTTGATTATCTCTTCTCTTATCATTTTCTTCCTCTTCTCTCATCATTCCAATATGAGTCATGTAGTCATATCCTGATTAAGAGATTGGTTTTGCCTTGATTAAATTAGCACACCAAAGTGAAATCCAGTGAAAGAAAGCATGAAATGAGTAGCTTATTTTAGCTATTAGGGAAGAAGGCATGTGTTATTTCCTTTCTTAATCCTACTTCTGGAAAATCAACTGACGCTTATGGAGATATCATGGGAAAAGGGAGGCGAGGAGAGGAGACAAGGCTAAGAATCAGAGCCTTCACCACCCTGCCTATGCTACTCTTGATATATTATACTCTGAATAATTTAGTGAATTGAATAGCAACCATGGATGTAACTATTTAAAATGTGAGAATTTGGATATCTCATTTATGCCACTTTTAATATGTCTAACAGTGGAGAGGAGCCACCTATTTCTCAATATAGTTTTCTCATTATCATGTTGCTTATTTCAAATTATGAACAATTTATAAATAATATTAACATTTTCTTTAAAATCTCTAATTTGGCTATGGCCATTCATTAAAAACATGGAAGAAGGAAACTTCATACTGGACTTCAAATATGAATAGGACCATGGTAGGAAGAGAACAAGATATCTCAAGTGTAGGAATCAGCTTTAAATTTTTTTTATTGATTTCAGAAGGAAGGGAGAGGGGAAAGATAGAAACATCACAGATGAGAGAGAAGCATCGACTGGTTGTCTCCTGCATGCCCCCTACTGGGGATCAAGCAGGTAAACAGGCATGTGCCCTGACTGGGAATCAAACTGTGACCTCCTGGTTCATAGGTTGATGCTCAACCACTGAGCCACACAGGCTGGGCTGGAATCAGCCTTTTAAAGTGTTCACACTTATAGAAAGCCTTAGATTTTCTGTTTACATATTTTTTTTGTATCTCATTTCATCCATGAATATTTGTTAAATGTAATAATATTCTCTTACATTGATGTGCGTGGAACTCTAAGCATTCTTACCAAACAATACTATGGCTTTAATCAAAAGTGATATGTTAGAGAAGATACTAGAAATGTCACACACAGATCCAGAATCCAAAACATCATTATTCATCTTCAGCAGGCAGCATTCATAGCTTCAATGCAACCTGAGGCAATCCACAAATCTTGTAGGCACTACAGATAAAATCAGAAGAGGTTTCTTCCCTGTCATTTTCTGTTTCCATTAAAGTGACCGAGGACGAATTCTTTCTTGATAACTAGTGCTCTCTGCTTATTACAATTTATGGTCCATCATTAATTGGATATTTTTATAGTTGACCTTTCAAATATTTTGCATTTAGAATGACTGTCTATTTCACCTTCTCCCCATAGGTTACTTAGAGTAGGCACTCAGGAAAAACTGGAATGAATGTGCTATATCAGAACATTGAAAAGGTCAATGTTTTAGTTGTTTATATGTTCTGCAGAATATAATTCTCACATATTTTAAATGGACAATAGACTACTTAAAGTGATTAATGCTAAATACCTAATAATAATGATTATGACCACTGTGCTAAAATATCGTCAAATTCATTTCCCTGACAACAAAGCACTAAGGACATATCAAGGGCACAATGTAAAACAATGGCATGAGTATTCTTAATGGTGTCTTAATGGCCTATAATGGCCTCCAGCATTGCATACCTGCGGAAAAAAAATTAAGATTATGTGGCAGATTTATAGTGTACTAAGATTTGAAGGAGCGTTTTTAATTTGTGTCAAGTCACTCCAAATCCTCCAAAGTGAAATGACAAAATGGCAGACTTCCACCTTTTGACAAAGTTCATTGTAATAACCTGTCAATAGAACTGATTCATTCATTCACTTATTAAACAAACATCTGAGTGACTCTTATCTGTAGACATTGTGCTTGCTAATTTGGGGTCATAGGTGTGATATGATCATGATACCCCCAGTGGTGCACATAGGGATAAGGACGAGGTAGCAGATGGCCACATGCTACATGCAGAGGTTTGGTAATGATATTACACAAAATGTGCTCAATCAGCATGAGTATGCTCAGTCTTTCAGCCCAGAAGCTTTAAAGATATTGCTCCCATCACCACTACCAAAATACTGATGAGATACACAATACAAAGTGTTCAAGTAGACAGGGCTACAGAAGAACTGCCATTCCTAGGTGAATGAATAGAGTGAAATCTAGTATTGAGCACAGCATGTTCAATGGAAGCTGAGCAGCAGGTAGAAGTAATTGGATAAATATGGGATGTAAGGAAATCTTTATGCAAATTCATAAGTAGAAACTGAGGTTAAAGACTTCAATATAGGGACATAATAATCCCAGTGTGACAAGAATTGCATGCAACTCAGTAAAAATCATCAGTTTCTTGAAAAAGGGCCTAGACAACCACACTAAAAATCATTGCATTCATCATGTAGCTAAGAAATCTCAAAAAAAGGCTTAGTATGAAGAACTATATAATATGCATAGGAACAATCAAACTCAACATAACTTTTTTGTCTTTCAAACACACACACACACACACACACACACAGCACATTGCAATGAGACCACAACTATGTTCATTGTCACACACACACACACACACACACCCCTATAGCTAATTGGTATAGATAACGGGGGACTATATAGTATCCACAGACACAGCTGAACTCAATTAAACCATTATTTTCTCTTCAAAAAAAGTCGTATACACTTTTGGTATGCGTAAAATTATGGGCTGGGTTGACCCTCCTATTACAGACAAGGTCTGGTTCCCAGGACTAGCAAAACAGGGTAAGAAGTATCTGAGTATGCTAGGTGTTAGGCTAGGTTCTAGGCAAAAGTTATTTGTACTTTTTTGTGCCTACCGTTTGGTCCAGCAGTGTACTTCTAGGAATGTGTCCTATAGGTAAGCCTACATATATGCATAATTATATATACATACTGATTTGTACATTTTTATAGCATTGTTTGTAAGAGGGATAGATTGGGAACAACCTGAATGCATATCAATAGGAAATGGTTAACTATTTTATGGTATATCCATACCTTGGTACAGTATGTACTTTTAAAAATAATTTAGTAGATCTATATATACTAAATTAATAAGATGCTCAAGGTAATTTACTAAGTGAAAAAAAAAACACATAAAATTACAAGAAAACAAACATCCTCCCTCTCTCATTAAATTGTGCGTGTGTGTGAAAAAGAGAGGTGTGTGTGTGTGTGTGTGTGAAAGAGAGAGAGAGAGAGAGAGACACCAAACCACAAATAGTAACTGCTTCTGGAAAGGAAAAAAGGATGGGAGGAGGTGACAGATGGTTTTGCATATTTGTTAGTTTAGAAATTTGTTGTTTAACTTATTTGGGAAAAATATGTACAGTATTATTTTGTAACTAAATTTATTTAACCAACAGAAGTCATATGTAAATATCCTGATAAATGTTTCCTTTTTATGTGGTTTTCCATCAGTCTCTAAGGCAGCGGTTCTCAACCTGGGGGTCGCAACCCCTTTGGGGCTCGAATGATCCTTTCACAGGGGTCACCTAAATACATCCTGCTTATCAGATATTTACATTACAATTTATAACAGTAGCAAAATTACAGTTATGAAGTAGCAACAAAAATAATTTTATGCTTGAGGGTCACCACAACATGAGGAATTGCATTAAAGGGTCGCAGCATTAGGAAGGTTGAGAACCACTGCTCTAAGGGATTGTATGTCCACATGGGTATAGCTTGATATGTGTTTACATATATGCATGTTTTACATATAGCTTAAGCTCAATAAATCTATGAGAGCATGGGTAAATATATAAAAGAAATACTTAGGGATAGAACTAAGGAAAGAATAAAATCTTCAAAATTATTTTTCTTAATGAGTTAAAACAGAAAATCCATTATTTTATTTTCCCAAATAGTATAATAACCTGAAATATCTGAATATTTTATCGGATGATAAAAAGCAAACAAACAAATTCTCTCTTTTTGTTTAGGGTATTTCCTTCAATTTTCAGCGGAGCACTTAGAGTTATTAGTAAAGTTATGCTTAGATGCTTATTTTGTTTCTGAGACTTAGTGTCTATTACTCCTTTAAGCAAAATAGCACATGAATTATTTTTTTATAGAAGTTTTACTTGTTTTAGAGGAAAAAAAACTTCTTACTATATGTCTCACATAGAAATCTTTTGAACAAATGACTTTGGAATTCTCATTCTCTTCTAAACTGTGCATATAGTAAACGGTGTAATATTAATGGACATAACTGAGATCAAGTTGAGTCATTTGCCTAGCACATTTCATCATTAGGAAAGTAATATTCTTTGCTATTATCCATTCTCAGTAGGTGCATTAAAATGTTCTAACGCAGGCAGGATTTTATTTATTTTTTCCTAGTTTCTCCCTCAGAAACATATCTAAGCATATTTATAACATTCAAGGTTTTAAAACGCCATGATTTCAACCCACTCTTAGTGAAGGCTTCTACTCATCTGTTTGGATATTTTTGAGCTTCCCACTTGTACTACAAAACTGCTGCAGTTTTGGGGGCTCTCCCAGCAATTCAGTTTTTCTTATTTTATGTATCTCACTTCACTTATCTGTAGAAACCACTACACATAAAAATGAAGGCATATATAAACTCAATAGGGGGACAATATAAATGAAGAAGAAAATACTGCTTTTATGGAATAAAATTATGTAGCTGATATATATTACAGTATAGAAACAGCCATTTCATTCAATATACACAGCTTCTGTTTCTTTTCTTCAAGGTTAAAATAGGAGTAGAAATAAAACATGACAGATGAATTCTGAGCAAAAATTTTTGCCTGTTGATTGGATTATCTGCATGTGAATATTTTATATTTGCCTTTTTTTAGTACAATCATGGTGCAAACATCTCAAGAGTTTATTGCCCTGAGTTGCTAAAATATATTCTAAGCTATTATGTGAAAGATCCATATAACAGTACAGCAGGAGGGACAGCGCGTCTGGTCTGAAAGCCATTTACCTGCCCACGGTTTTATTTTGTCCAGAGGCTCTAAGACACCGATGACGATGATGATGTAGAAGATCACGAATTTTTCTAGTTACATTTAAACAGTTATTGGCGGTTGTTCAGATTTTTCAATTTTTATAGGATTCCCAAAGTCTTTTTATTTCGGAGAGAGATTTGTATAGGAAAAACTTTTACTTTCGGAATTTACTCATTGAAAGGAACCTTTCAGAAAAGGCAAGTGGCCAGAAAGCCAAAAGCATGGTTTTAATTATGAATCACAGCCTTCAGACGATGTGAGCTGCTGCAGGTGGAGTGACACAAGTGGTGGAGGGCAGCTTGTTTATGCTTCAAATATCAAACACGACCAGGGAATTTTGAGGCCATCAAAAATGTTCCTTGCTGCTAGCTCTCTGGCCTCTCATTTTCTCCGGAGCATATTCAGCATCTCTATAATGCACAAAGCAGATTTCCTTATTCTGTTCTTGGGGAAAATACAGGCAAGCAAGGTCTATATAGGAAGAGAAAGAAATGAACACAAGATCAATTTTTGAAGGGAACAAGCCTGCACTTCACTTAATATATGTCGTGTAGCAAAGGACAGTTGATTTCCTTTGTTTTACCCTCACTCCCTCAGCAAAAATAGATGGATTTTTAAAAAGGATTAGTTGTTAGTTTTTGTGTATCTGTTCAGGGATGCTTTATATGTATTCTAGAGCAGTTAAATTTTGAGAAAAATTATATTCTGATTGCCTCTATTGTTTATTTATTGGAACTTTTTGTTGCTTTAAAACGGATGTCAAGACCATACCAACATTCTAAAAATGCAGAAATTCCCTACGCACATACAACTGTGCTTGCAGTAGTTTTTGAAAGCAATTTATATCTTAAGTAATTGGAAAGGAGGGGCCAGGTGTTCACTGAATGACCCCTAAAATTCTATTTCATTCTACTGAAGCTTCATTTGCCTTTATCGTTATAAGGCAGTTTACAGATTTCTCAGACAGCCAACAGATGGCAGCAAAGACTTTCAGACTGACATCGAAATTTTATTTGCTCAAGTAATTATCCACAAGCAGCAATTAAATGTCTAATGGTAGAGCTGTCATTTTTAAGCCTAGCAATCCTAGAAAATCTTTAGCCTTTTTTCAGGCAAACATTAATAACAACAAGTCTCTTTGCTCTTTAAGCATCAACCCAGCTTTGGTTTCATAGCTATAATTTCCTTCTTGTGCATTTATGTACGATTTACCAAAATTTATGAACATATCCATATACTTTTTATTTGCCAATTGAAATGAGAACCCAAATAGACAAGTTTCAGTAAGCCTCATATTTCCACTTAAGTAAAAACTTCAAAGAGTGCTGTGGTAATGGGAGTTAGTTTTCAGTTCATTTTTCTAAAGCTAAATAGTATATTCTTAGGCAGCTCACATTAGGCTGTAATACTAGAATATCTGACTTCGGGCACAAAACGGTTACTGATATTTTAATATACTCAAAGATGAACTCCTTAGAGGGGTCTTCAAACTACAGCCCGCGGGCCACATGCAAATACAAATATTGTATTTGTTCCCATTTTGTTTTGTTTTTTACTTCAAAATAAGATATGTGCAGTGTGCATAGGAATTTGTTCATAGTTTTTTTTTAAACTATAGTCCGGCCTTCCAACGGTCTGAAGGACAGTGAACTGGCCCCCTGTTTAAAAAGTTTGAGGAGCCCTGCCTTAGAATAAAAATTAGTAAGAAAATAATTTCCATAATCCATTTTTTAATTTTCAACTGAGTTTATTGTAGTCAATCATTCTCAGCTGACACATATTTGCAAGGGGAAAAAAATTACCTCCCAAAGATCCTAATATATTTCAAATCTGTCTAAGAGAGGAACTTTGCCATTAGTGTCTAGTACTACTTCATGTCAAAAAATGTATTACAAGAAGATCTCAATTATTCAGAAATGTATTATTCAGGCCTTTTGCCTGGACTTCTTGACCATCTTACTGCCTATCAAATGAATATTTTACTTTCTTTAGCTACTAAAATATCTGAAGGTACTTGAGTCTCACCTTCCTACTTCCTTATAGTCAGTCACTACTTCCTCTGAGTTACCTCTGTACCTTGTACTCCTATTATGCCTCTTAACAAGTTGAGTGGATTTGTTTATGTATCTGTCTCCCCACCCTCAATTTTTGAGTTATAGGAAATATGGTGTCTTATCTATCTCTATGTTAACAGTGCTAAAACATGGTTGAAACTTAGAAATGGAGTGAAACTGAGCTCACCAAACTTGGCTACTTTTGACCAACATTATTAAATGCTCATTACATTTAAAGAATTTTTATTAGGAGTTCAGGGAAGATGCAAAAAAAATGAAAATCTATCTCTACCCTGGAGATGACAATGGTCTTTAAAATACAGACTTACTTAAGAAAAGGTGCAAATTCAACCCAGGTACCAATTGATGACATGTAAATAAATATGCCGTGTTGAAGAGCTGCAAAATATTTAGAGTATGCCAACTATTTGGGAAAAGAGTCAATGATTAAGGCCGAAGTTTAGATTTAGTTTGACAGATGGTAGTTGAAGCCTTTTTGAGAGATGAAGTTTCTTAAAGTGTTAAAAGATCAAAGATTAAACCTTGAAGGCTCTCTAGAATTAAAAGGAAAAAGAAGGAAAAGAAGCTTGCAGGCATCAAGAATGCACCAGACTGAGAAAACAAGAATCAGACAATATTCTAGAAGAAAAAGATGGCACATTTTTTTTACAAAGGTATGCAAAAGGCATGAAAACAGAGATATCAAGAAGGACTAAGCCAAAAAAAAAAAAAAAGAAACCCTTAAACACACAGACAACAATATTGTGATTATCAGAGGGAACAGGGACTGGGGGGAGGAAGAAGAAGGTAAAGGAGGGATAAATGGTGATGTAAGAAGACTTGACTTGGGGTGTTAAATACACAATACAATATATAGATAATGTGTTATAGGATTTTACATCTGAAACCTATATAATTTTATTAACCAGTTATCCCAAAATTCAATTAAAAATAAAATGTAAAAAGAAGCTTACTTAAAAGAAAGGAAAGGAGCACAGCTGTATGGGATATGATCCCCAGTGGATTTAGAGCAATTTTTCGGGGTTGTGAAAAGAAGCGAGCTCAGACAACCACATAGCAGAGAGCTGATATAATTTATTTTTATTATTTTTCTGTTTCTGTGAATATTTCATTATCTTGTTTTTCTGTTTTGCTTTGTTTTAGAAGAGTTGTATTTAGAAAACCAAAGCAATGAGAAGTTCTGAAGCAGTGTACAATGGAAGAAAACCAAATTAATTACTTTTTCACGTATGCCCTTCTTTACAACTAAAGCAAAAAGTGGGGAGAGGGGCTTTTGTTTTAAGGGAAAAGTCAGAGGAATAGCATGAATAGCTACAAGAATTTTAATTAAAATAAGAGAAAATAGATGTTGGTTTGCACATATTCATTCAAAAACACAGCTGTCCATTGTACTAAAAGCACATAACAATTCCATCTAGCTTCTTCAGATACTCTTTAGTTTTCATTTATAAACAACACTAAGGTTTTTTTTAGTGTACACGCATTTGTATTGTTTGCCATTTGTAGAAATATAAGTTTTGGTTAAAATGAGTCTTAATGTTTTCTATTAATATTTATCTATAACAAAAGTATGGTCTATAAAAATAAATATCTACATGATTGTTAACAAACTTCTTGTAAGATTAGAAAAGAAACAAACAAAAGTAATTCCCTTTAGTTTTTTTGCAAGACTCAATAAGAGTAGCGATGTCTATACTGGTCCACATCACCATCTCTTGTGAAAACTCTAGGCCAGCGGTTCTCAACCTGTGGGTCGAGACCCCTTTGGGGGTCGAACAACCCTTTCACAGGGGTTGCCTAAGACCATCGGAATAATAATTACAAAACAATGATTACATATTGTTTTGTGATTAATCACTATGCTTTAATTATGTTCAATTTGTAACAATGAAATTGGGGGTCACCACAACATGATGAACTGTACTAAAGGGTCACAGCATTAGGGAGGTTGAGAACCACTGCTCTAGGCTTTTCAAGTTCCTCCCAGCTAAACCTGAGTTCTCAGAAGGCTTCATATGCATTTATAAAATAGTTCTCTATCTACCAATTGTTACTACCCACTTTCTTTCCCTCTTTGGCGGGGGCCAGAATTCAATGATACATCCAGAGGTACTGCAGCACAATGACCTATTTTATTTCTTCTCTGGTACAACTCCCTACCCTTAGTTCCCCCTTGTGCTTCTCTCAATGTTACACTGTAGGTTGTGTGCTCACTTCCTACAAAAATGTTAGTAAAGCAAGACCTTTAAAATTTAATCCCTTTTTATGGTAGGCCTTCTCTATGAGAATTGGATATGAATTTGTGGGAACTAGGCTGTAGGACAATTGAAAGTAGATGTAATGTTTTACTCAAAATCTGCTTCCCTCCTCACAGTGGGCAATAGTCCTTGAACACATGATAAAGCTCTTCTCAAAGCTTTTATTTTTAGGAGACAATTTCTTTTATAGGCAGACCCCCTCCCCCATTCTCCATGCAAATAACTACATAGGGATCATCAGATTGGCTTTGAAGGACCCAGACATGTCTTTAATCCTAGAATGAACACGTACCTTGTCTATCAACATGGGCTAACCACTACAGTATTATTTACACTTAATAGGACTCACTTTCATTGGTTTAATCCCCCCTTCATTGCTTCTGAGTGGAACTTTTATACCTAAAACAAATGTGGAGACTTAAATGCACTGAAATAGTATTTGGTGTTGTACCTTAGCATGTATTCTTTACAAAATTATATTTAAGTAAGTTTTTCATTATATATTCGTGAAATTGTCAAAATGGGGACCTAAAGTAGAAAAAAAATCAATACTTGTTTGCTGGAACAAAGTAGAAGCTATTCAAAATGTTGCTGTACAGCTCAGCCAGTGTGGCTCAGTAGTTGAGAGTCGGCCTATGAATAAGGAGATCATGGTTTGATTCCCAGTCAGGGCACATGCCCTAGTTGTAGGATTGATCCCCAGTGTGGGGCATGCAGGAGGCAACTGATCAATGATTCTCCAACATCACTGATGATTCTATCTTTCTCTCCCTCTCCTTTCTTCTCTGAAATCATATATATTATGAACATAATATATATGCAACATAAACAAAATGTTGCATATATTTTGTTGCTGTATATTTTTTTTATTTTTTAATTAAATCTTTATTGTTCAGATTATTACATTTGTTCCTCTTTTTTCCCCCATAACTCCCCTCCTCCCAGTTCCCGCCCCACCATCCGCCCTCACTCCCCACCCACTGTCCTCATCCATAGGTGCACGATTTTTGTCCAGTATCTTCCCGCATCTCCCACATCCCTTTCCCCCCCAAGAATAGTCAGTCCATTCCCTTTCTATGTCCCTGATTCTATTATGATCACCAGATTATTTATTCACTTGATTCTTAGATTCACTTGTTGATAGATGCATGTTTGTTGTTCATAATTTGTATCTTTACCTTTTTCTTCTTCTTCCTCTTCTTAAAGGATACCTTTCAGCATTTCATATAATACTGGTTTGGTGGTGATGAACTCCTTTAGCTTTTACTTTTCTGTGAAACTCTTTATCTGGCCTTCAATTCTGAATGATAGCTTTGCTGGATAAAGAAGTGAGG
>NW_006284333.1:152593-161097 GCF_000327345.1 Myotis davidii | reverse complement strand
GAGAAAGCTGCTTTCGAGTTCCGACCAAAGCCAGACAGTCCCACTTCTCCCGTTTGAGTCTGGGTCCCTAGAGACTCGCCCGGATCTGGAGCTCAGAATCTGAGACTCTCTCGGGATTGAAAACGCCAACTGCGCCCTCCGTCGCCAGCCCTCTCCACGTGCACTCCACACCTGAATATTTCACTTCAGCACTGCGCCTCCTCTGAGTCTGGGTATGATATTCTCTTTCCTCCTAGTTGTAGAATTTCCACTCAGCCAGTCTTCCTGTGGTTCTGGATGATGTTTGTTCCGTCTTTTAGGTGTATTTTGATTTGGTTGTTCAAGGCAGCAATCTCTGGCGTAAACCTATACTACCATCTTGGTTTCTCCCCTGTTGCTGTATATTTAAAAGGAAAATATTTTTTTAGAATTGGAAATAAGGAATTAGGTACAGTCTGTGCTTATAATAAAAAGGTTTTAAGTGTAAGAGGAATAACAGCAAAAACATATTAAGCCCTGTTTTAAAATGTTATCTCTTCTGGCTACTTAATAAACATGAATGAATGAATGAATGTTCACAAGATACTGTGGATGCAATGTTGATCTTGAAGTGTGTAATGACTATCTTTTTCTTTTTTGATACTCATTTTCTTGCTTCCACAAAAGCATTTCTTGTGTGAGGGGAACTGCTCCTCCCTCATTTTTTATTGTTTTGGTGGGTGTGCAATAATGAACCCATTCTCCTTTACTGAAGCTAGAGCATGTGATCACAGGATGGTAACAGTGGGATATACATGTGACTCTGAAGCTGAGAAGAAAAAGCTAGGTTCATCAACATACAATTAATAGATGAAGTCATGGGCATGGAGGTAGTTGCCCAGGAACAAAGTGTAAGAATAAAAAAAGGACAAAGCATATTTATAACAGCTAAGATCTGGAAACAGCCCAAGTGCCAATCAGTAGATGAATGAATTAAAAAAAACAAAACCTGTGGTATATTTATACAATAGAATACTATTCAGCTTTAAAAAGATGGACCTCTTATCCTTTCAGAGAGCATGCAGGGACCTGGAGAGTATTATGCTATGTGAAATAAGCCAGTCACAGAAAGACAAGTATCACATGATCTCACTTATATGTGCAATATAATGAACAAAATATATTGACAAACAAAATAGATCCAGAGACATTGAAGCATGCAACAGACTGATGTATTTTGGGGTGGGTGGGTGGAAGAGATTAACCAAAGAATTTATATGCATACATGCATAACTTATGGATGCAGGCAATAGTGTGGTGAAGGCCTGGGGCGGAGGCAGGGATGAGGTGAAGGGGGCTAATGTGTGTGTGTGGGAACATCTGTAATACTTTCAACAATAAAGATAAATTTAAAAACACACAATAAAATCCCAGCAGACGTCCAGGGAGGGGGGTGTGGGGGAGAAAACTGGGTTAAAAGGCAAAAATATTTTTTCATTAAAAATAAATTTTAAAAAACAAAGTACAAAACACAGATAATGGGGAAAATAAAATGGAATAAGCACTGCTAAGAGAGTCACTTAAAATAGAGTCAGAAGGCTATTGAGGAAATGAAATGTGCATCTCATGTCTCAGTTCTTGGAAAAATTGTCAAATTCGCTGACAGGTTGCTAAATTCAGCTCAAAGAGGAACAACAAACATCCTGGGTCAATGAGTGCTACATGAACATTTAAGGACTTTTCTTCATCCTTGTCATGGTGACCAGACCATCTGCATGCTTCACCTTGAAAGGAACTAATCATTTCAACAGCCAGTGTCGTCCTTCATTTACATAATGAGCCTAACCAATCCCAACTGGCATAGCCAATATCCTTCATTTACATGGAGGATCATAATGAGAACAGCTTATAATTTTGCTCTTTACAAACCCTGGCTTCCTTTGTTCTTTTTGGAGAAAAATTTAAGTTGCTATGTGAATCTGTGCCCCTGATTTCAATCCGTCCTTTGCTCAAATGGATACTTTTTATTCTTATTACAGACTAAACTTTTTTTGTGTTGATGTCAGTATTAGAAAGTGTGAATATGGGCCTGCTGAGCTTACTAAAAAGTGCCTGCATACTTTCATGTTGCATTAAATTTTGGGAATAAAAGGAAGTTAGTCAAGTACCTTTTATAACACATAAAAATACAGTTTACTTCACTGCATGGGATGCTCTTCAATTTAAAGACATTATAACACTGTTAAGAATACAGACGTGATGCCCACTTGCCTGAGTCCACACCTGAGCTTTAATGCCTCCTAGCTGTGTGATCTTAAGCAAATTACTCAGCTTCTTTGTGCATCATTTTTCTCATCTGTAAAATTGGGCCGATAATATTAGCTGCCTCATTAAAATTGTTATGAAAATTAAATAATGAGTACTTGTAGAGTCCTCAGAGCGGTGTCTGGCAAATGTAATAAATACATTAGTACAGTAGTAAGTACTAAATACAGAGCATTAAATTAACACAGTATTCAATAAAAATAAATGAAAATAAAAGGTAATCTTTGTGAACCAAATTCCCAACTGGATTATTTATTTATTTACTTACTTATTTTCTCCAGAATTCATTATTATAATAAACTTTTGTGAAAGAAGGTTTGGGTCGTCAGTACTCTGTCTAATAACCCAAAATGTAATTAATTCATTTTAAAGATAATGATTTCAGGTAAGGTCTCAATGCTAGCAACATAGATTACCTAAAGTAAACAGTTTATTCCATAGTAGACTATTCCCCAATACAAAAATTTTCCCAAAAAGCTGAATTTTGTTGATGTTTCTAAATTTGTATGTGTATACCTTTAAAAAAACTCCTTCCAATAAATATAATTTATTGTTTCTTTTCATGGATCATCAATTTTTATTCATGCCATAAATGCTGAAATCAAAAAACATGTGCTGTAATAAGTTGCTACAAAATAAACAAGCACAAAAGTAATTTGGAAAAGGAAATAGTTAAATCCACTTTCATGTAATGTTCTTTTCGGCAAATTCTTAGTATTACTATTGAACCTTTTAATCTATTTTTTTTTAAAGCCAGAGGCCTCACCTGACATATCATTTATGTGAAAGTCCGGGAATGGTAGAAATCATTTATTGGTTGAACTTGTGTTGTCAAAACAAGTAGTATTATGAAGGAAGACATTTTGAGAGTTTTCTGAGTAGTTTGAGAAACAATATAGGTAAACATGTAATGGGTGACAAGAAAGTTATTAAAACAGCTTTTAAAATAAAAGAGACTTAGAAGAAAACATTGGGTACCTGAGAAGGAAGATTAGTGAAATTGTGTCTTTGGGATTCTGATTGTGCCAATCAATTTTTAAAAATGGATTTGGCTGAAAAATAGTTATTTTAAATTATATGTTTATTTTCTTGTGTCATTTTAATCCTTCTTTGCCATGTATTCCCAAAGCAAATTTTAGATTTCTATTGCCTGAAGAAGACACATATAGAGTGTCACCAGTATGCTTTGTTTTGCCATGGTAAAATTTTATGCAATAAATATCATTTCTTGAAAAAAAGATTTCAAATATAGTAGACTTTAAGTACAGTTCCATTCAATCACTTTAAGATACAGTAGCATTGTGTGAAAATATTGAGGAAAATCTGTGCTTTCAGAAGTTCTCAGAAATAAAGACAAATTAAAAATTACTGAAATATGAAACAACCCCTCATATAGAAGTCCACACTTTCTATGGGTATTAATAAAATGTAATTATAAATTTTCTCAGAGACTTTTAGAAGAAATTAAAATATTGAAATATTTATTTAGTAGTCTCAGTTCTTATTATCTCATGCCTGTCCACAACTACAAAAGGAAAAGAAAAGTAATCATGTATGTGCTTGTGCCAACTTACTTTCTTTGTACCTCCTATGAGCACTATTTATTGAAAGCCTTACCTACTTGTCTGTCCAATTGGACAATGTCCCCCTGCTTCACCAGGACAAATTATCCCACCTTATTCCTCATCATATCTTCTCCCAAACACAACGAAATTTATTTTCTTTCTTTTCCTCTTTTTTGTTCCTTTCCACTCTGTATTCAAATTTGATTAAGCATTTTTATCCTAAAACAAAACAAACAATAATAACAAAGTCATTCTTGAACTCCATTTCTGTCAAACTTCTTAGCATAACCACCACTCTCTTGTCAACCCACAGGAATCTGACTGCCACCTTCCCAAAGCTACTGACATAATTGATCTGGTATCCAAATTAAATGGTCTTTTTTTTTTTTTAAGTTCTCTTCCTACTTTATCCCCTCACGGACATTTGGCCATGTTGACTTTGTTCTTTTAGAAAAGCTTTCTTTCCTTGTCTTCCATTAGATTGTGGTTGCCGTCATACCTTTGTAAAAGGTTCCTTGTCTCATTCACTTATCCATCTTAGAGAGAGATAGAAACATAAATGATGAGAGAGAATCATCGATTGGCTGCCTCCTGCCCCCCCTTTACTGGGGATCGAGCCTGCAACACAGGCATGTGCCCCTCAGCCGAATCGAACCCAGGACTCTTCAGTCCGCAGGTCGACACTCTATCCACTGAGCCAGACTGGCGAGGGCAACTTATTTTCTCCTAAGAGCTGCATTTCCCCCAGGAGTCTGTCCTCAGACCTCTTCTCTCCTAATTCAGTAAGTACTCCTAGGACCTCTCACCCATGTCTATGACGGGAAATATCATCCACATGCCAATGAGTTTTAAATCTCTAACTTCTACATTTCTCTGTGAAACTCAAGACTGGCCCCATATCTACCAATACCAACAAGATGGACATCTCTGCCTGTTTTGCAAGCACTCAGAGTAAACCTCAAACCAAACACATTATCTTCTATTAACAAATCACCTCTCTTTTACTCTTTGGTTATAGACCAAATGTTTGTAGCCCCTTAAAATTCATATCTTGATATTCCAACCTCCAAGGTGATGATATTAGGAGGTATGAACATCGGGAGACGATTAAGTCATAAGGGCAAAGCCTTTATGAATTGTATTAGTGTCCTTATACAAGAAACCCCAGAAAAACTTTCCTCTTTCTTCCATTGTGCAAAATTTTAGCTAGAAGACAAAGTCTACAAACCAGGAACAAATCTATAGGTGCATTGATCTTAGATTTCCAGCCTCCAAAACTGAGAAATAAATTTCTGTTGCTTATTAGCTACTCTGTCTCTAGTGTTTTGTTATAGTAGCCCAAACAGATGGAGACAACTCTATATCTTAATATGATCTGATCTCTATCCACACAGTAATCCAAATTAGAAACCTCAAAACCATCTGTATTTTCTTTCCTTGCCTCACAACACATTCATTGGTGTATGGTTATTAGCTTCTCTGAAATCCCTGAAGAACAGGAACTGCATTTTATTTTTCCTTTCCCCCCAGGTTAATTTATGAATCATAGTAGGCTCTTATTAAATGTTTGTTGGCTGAATTGTGGAAATTCTAAATATCGTTCAAAAGTCTCTGCCCAAAATAATGAGAACAGAGTCTCTAAGGATTGGGCAAGATTTTAAAATGATGCATCCAGACCTTACTGACTTAGAATGCAAAACAAAATAGAAATTTTTGCCTTAAAATTTGAAGGCTATTTTAAGCACCAGAATGAAGATAATGACCCAAGTCCCTAGGAGTAAAAACATCTCAGGCTGACTCAAGGGATATCAAGTAATGATATCCTAATGAGAAGTGGGCCCGACTTTTAATTTAGTTTTCATAAGCACCTGCAAAAGTGTGTGTGTGTGTGTGTGTGTGTGTGTGTTATAGAAGACATAAAGAAATGTGGTGTGAAGATACATGAAGTAAAGGGTGAAATAGGTGAGGGATAATAAATTCTACCAAGAAAATTCAATCACAACTTATTTTAGTTGATGTTTTAGGCTCTTTTCACATAACCAATGATGTTTATCAATAGCAAAATCAATTTCTCTGAGTTGTATTTTCTTTATTTGGTCACTCTGAATATCCAACTGTGTTATAGTTACTACACTACCTCAAATATACAAACAAAAAATAAAGTAAGTCAATGTTTCTCTACATATTTTTTTCTGTTCACCCTGCTTTTCTTTGACACAGATACCCTATTCCACTTGTCTCAGTACCGCACTACTAATCCTTAGAATCACTTCCAAGACCAAAGTATCTGGAGAAAAGCCCATGGCACACAGGTTTTGGTTTTGGGGGAAGTGTAGGCTAAGGCAGGTCTCAATCACAGCAACTAACTTTTGAAGAGAGTAAAACAGCAAGCAGAAGCTAAACTGTCAAATTACATGGTCCTGCTCCTCAAATTCACAGACCCAAAGTTTCTAAAGAAAGGAATTCCTTAAGAAGGAAGATAGATGTGCATAAATAGATAGATGGGTAGATAGATAGGTGAAAGATAGATATACACATGCATCACACACTGACTCTAGATCCTTGCTATAATGTTCAGACACATTTTTTCAGAAACATAAGGAATTCATTAAATACATTTATTAAGTGCCTATTTTATGTAATGCATTATGTTAATGTTGGCAAAATAATGCTGAGCAAGAAAATAGGGTGCCCATTTTCATGGATCTTATAAGTAGGAGGTTAAATTACTGTACCTAAATTCCAATAACTTTTGTACTTATTCTTCTGCAAGTGATGATGAAAAAGCTTCAAGGTAAATAAAAGTGGTTGAGTGAGGCTATACATCAGTAAGCAACTGCTCACAGGACAAGATCAATTCTGTTCAGGGGTGAAAACAGAATACCCCAGGTGAAATACAGAATGGGTATTGATAAGCACCATAATGTTTCAAAAGTAAACAGTAAGAGGGTAAAAGAGGAAACTGACACTTAAGTAACTGGTAATGCCAAGTTAAGATGTCAAGATACAATGACTAATAATTTGTTCCTAATTTTCCCATTCAAATTCTTATGTAGATACAGAAAAATAAATACTAAGCAAAATTACAATACTGCCATCATACTTACAGAAAGATTTCTACTTACAGCAGTGTCAATGAACTTGGATTAAGAAACAACATTGTTTGCCTCCACATATCCTATGTCTGTTTCATAAAAACATGGTTATTTTTGGAAATGGCAGGGGGAATTTTAGCCTGCCCCATAAGAAACAAACCCCAAGGAAACCAACCATAGAAAGCCATACCAATCAGAAAACCTGGCTGCCACTTATTGAAGAGGAGCTACTTCTAAAGAGATAGGAGCATGTCTCTTTCTTAGTCCTAACATCAGTGCCTCTCTCTTTAAGTCCAGGCAGAGACACCATCTCCTATAGTCTACTGTTGACCTATAGAGGGCATGTCCTTATAAAAATGATGTTCCTATAGGTCACTCTTCCCATACTTTGCCCTCAGAGAAAGAAGCTTATCAGAAATAATAGTTTTCAAAAAATTGGCCATAGAAGGAAAGAAGTTACTGGATAAAGATGCCAGAGGCAAAATGCCCAGGAGGAACATGAAATATCATTATATAGGAAGAGCAGGATAACTTCAGGAATCTTACGGGCTTGTCAGAAAGACACCTGCCATTGCGTGCCAATGGCAGAATGGAGATGGGTTTCATTTGCACTTGGTTTTGAAGTGCCAACCCTCACACAAAGATAGGCAGAATCCAGGACATTGACAACAGGCATCAATGTTACTTGAATTAAGGAAAATGTGCTTCTGTATTGTCTTCCTAAACAACTAATCTTCTTATATAACATGTTTTAATTTCAAACAAGTTTTGGTTCCTAGAGGAAAAAAAAAATATGTTTTCTATATGTTTGAAAGATGGGCTATAACAATAGTGAGAAAGCATTTTTATAGTCAAGGGATAAAAAAAATATAGATGATGTGTTGCATAAAGCAGCTGCCTAGAGGCACTTTGTGTGGGCCACAAGCTCATAGTAAACCAGTTTAAGCTCAAAGGTGTCAAGGTGATGGAGAATAAAACCCACTTGGTGCAGTCACCCTGAGAAGAGGGCAAACAGCCAGAGGCACCTATTCCTGATCTTTCCTCAACTTTTCAAATTCATATTTGCCACACATCAAAAGCTGAAGCTGTTTTTCACACACATTAGTTCTACAGGAATAGCTGAAAGTGTTTTTTCCCTTTTGTCTCTGGTACTTAGATGTGACTCACAGAAAAGAGAAGCCAGAAAAGCCATTTTATCATTGCAACAACCTCTTTCTTGGTGAAATTCAGAAGTCAGAGCTTAATTTTGTAAATTGTGGCAAACAAAATTCTCAAATTTCAACACTTTAGTACCTATAAATTTGAATCCCAAATGTATTTAGAGTTTGCTTTATAACATTTATATACAAAATCATCTTATTTTTGTTCTTTCTTATTGCCTGCTTTTCTCAAGATTATGCACTTATTAATGACTAATAGCCCAGTGCACGAAATTCGTGCACATTAAAAGGGAATTAATTGCCTTAACCGGTTTGGCTCAGTGGATAGAGCCACGGCCTGTGGACTCAAGGGTCCCAGGTTCTATTCTGGTCAAGGGCATGTACCTTGGTTGTGGGCACAT
>NW_006284333.1:149726-151770 GCF_000327345.1 Myotis davidii | reverse complement strand
CCAACTGTGGATTCTGTGAGGAATGGGGCTCCCTCCTTTCTACTGTCAGGGTCTGGTTTGAAGGTCGGCCATGCCCCCTATTGGGCCAGACCCAGAGTTCTACCACACCGTGGCCTCCACCTGAGCAACCCAGGACTGACTGCTGCTGGGTGCTCCTGGTGCTCTGAGGGTGGGTTCTTCCCTCAGGCCACATGGGAAACAGCTGGGTAGGGCACAACCCTTGGTAAAATGACCCCGGATTCAGTGGGCCCACTCTCTGAGGGCAGGTTCCTGCCTCAAACCCTGCCCTCACCAGAAACAGCTCGGAGGAGAGCACAGCCATTGCCAAGACAACCCCTGCAGGACTGACTTCCTTCTGATTGGTCACCAGCCAGACCCCGGTCATGATGAACACCACCCATGGATTTTATATAAGTAGATACTTCAAACATTACGTTACTTTCTCAAAGTGTTTTCTTAAATACTTCATATGATCTTAGGTGAGAATGGATAATTGTTTTCTTTTTTATAAATAAGGAAACAAGCTCAGAGATGTTATATGCATAGTAAAAGATCATGTGACTCATAAATAACAGTTACAGTAAGCACCATGGTTTCTGACTCAAAGTTCAATAATATTTTAAAATGGCTAAAGTCTATTTCTTATTTAACAGCTATAGAGCATCTATGTAGAGAGAGAACTATGTGCCCTATTAAAGTGACACCATCAGTAAGATTGCATGGAAGCCAATAGCTACAATATATATTTAGGAAGTTATTTCCTAAAGAAGAGTTTCCAAAGGCTACTTTCATTGAAATTAATTTCATTCTAGCTCTTAGATTTTGAACTTTACAAGTTCATTCTTGTTTGACTGTCTTAATAGTTTATTGACTACAAGGAGTGGCCTAGAAGAACCTTATAATGGTGTTGAAGAAGCTAATAACAGCTCTTTTTAAAGTGCCAAATAACTTAACATTTATCAAGGCTATATGCCAGACACTATACTAAAGGTCCTATTGATGCCATTGTAATACCCTAATTATTATTTAACAGGAAACAAGGAAAGGAAAGACTAGGTATAGGCATGCCATTTATACAGGTTTGTCAAAAGCTTTATTTAATGTTCTCCAAGTCTGTTTCCCACTGATTGGTGGGGAAGGGACTGGACAAAGGCCCAGGAAGGTCTAAGTGACATGGGAAGGTGCCTACCTGTATTCTTGTCAATCACAACTGGAAGCCAGTCAGTGGCCAGCATAGACATGGCCACTACAAGATCTCAAAACCTGAATATTTAAACTTCTAAACAAAGAAAGTTCCCTCTCTCTCTTCTCCCTCTGGTGCACCAGGTTCCTGATTCTCCTGTGGCAGGGATGTGCTCCCCTGTGCCCACGTAGCATAGGGCCATGTTGGACTCCACACAATAGACTAATGAACTTTAATTAGCTTGGATGCTGAACCACACCTGGCTGCAACATTGAATAAAAGTTCTGGACACTGGCCCTACTTCTGGCTCTGCTGAACTCCCAGATGCCCCTCTTCCAGGACTGGCTTGGGGAAAAGCGGACATTGCAACCTGAGAAATGTAACCTCATGCAAATAAAACCTTTTTTCACATCCTATCCTCCCATGTGGACAACTGAGGGAACAGAATCAGGGGAAGAGGGTACAACTCAGAGCAGAGACAACAAAGGTGTGAAACTCAAGGCAGACCCAACCTCTGGTCTAGCAAGTCCAAGATCATTGAACCACTAGGGGTTTTAATACAAAGAAACAACCCCCAAAGGAAAGAAAAGGAAAAATCACCAGAAAAGGAACCAAATGAAACAGAGGCATGCAATGTCAGAATAAGAATTCAGAGTAAGGGTCAAATAGTTCCTAAGCCAGCTGAATGAGAAAATCAACTTATTTAAGAATCAAAAAGGTAAAGATACAAATTATGAACAACAAATATGCATCTATCAACAAGTAAATCTAAGAATCAAGTGAATAAATAATCTGATGAACAGAATGAACTGGTGATTATAATAGAATCAGGGACATAGCAAGGGTATGGACTGACTATTC
>NW_006284333.1:148095-149669 GCF_000327345.1 Myotis davidii | reverse complement strand
GGAGTAAGAGATCAACCAAAGGACTTGTATGCATGCATATAAGCATAACCAATGGACATAAGACACTGGGGGATAGGGGAGGCTAGGGGACTGTCTTGGGCAGGGGGAAAAATGGACACATATGTAAATACCCTTTGTAATAAAAAATAAAATTAAAAAAAATAAAATTAAAAATTCAAGAGGAAATGAAAAATGATATAGCTAAAATTTAAAAAAAAAAAACCCACACAATGGAAGGTTGCAACAGTAGACAAGAAGAAGCAGAGGACTGAATTAGCGATTTAGAAGACAGGGCAGAAAACACACCCAATTTGAACAGCATTTGGCGAAAAAAAATTAATGTAGGAGGAGAGCCTAAGGGAGCCTTGGGACAACATGAAACAAAGTAACATTCATATAATAGGGGTGCTAGAAAGACAAGAAGAGGAGCAAGAATTAGAAAACCTATTTGAAGAATTAATGACAGAAAACTTCCCTGATTTGGGGAAGAAAAAGCTACACAAGCACAGAGAATCCCAATCAAGATAACCCAAAAAGACCCACACCAAGACATGCCATAAATATAATGGCAAACGTTAACGAAAAAGAGAATCTTAAGAGTTGCAAGAGAGATACAGAGTCACCTACAAGGGATCTCCCATTAGATTATCAAATGATTTCCAAACAGAAACACATCAGGCCAGAAGAGAATGGAATGAAGTATACAGACTGATGCAAAGCAAGGAATTGAATCCAAGAATACTCTATCCACCAAGGATATCATTTAAAATTGAAGGGGAAATAAGGAGCTTCACAGACAAAAAAAAGGGGGGGGGGAGGTAAGGGAGTTTATCACTACCAAGTGAACAATGAAAGAAATGCTAAAGGGACTGCTGTAAAAAAAAGAAGTACAATGGGGGAGAGGGGGCATATGTAATACTTCAAACAATAAAGAATATTTTTAAAAAGGAAGAAATAGAAAGGGAAAAAGAAACACAGGCATAAAAAATAAAAATGGCTACAAACAAGTACCTATGAATAATAGCCTTAAATGTAAATGGATTAAATGCTCCAATCAAAATATATACAGTGGCTGAATGAATAAGAAAAGATGACCCATATATATGCTGTCTACAAGAGACCCACCTCAGAACAACATTAAGGAATGGAAAAATATTTTCCAGGCAAGTGGAAATGAAAAAAAGCTGTGGTAGCAATACTTATATCTGACAAAATAGAACTCAAAGTGAAGGCCATTTAAGAGACAAAAAAGCCTCCTACATAATGATAAAGGGAGCAATCCAATAAGGGGATATAACCCTTGTAACCATTTACTAATATACACCCAGCATAGGAGAACCTAAATGTATAAAACAAATCTTTTTTTTAAAATCCTCAACCTAGGAGTGAGGATATTTTTTCCATTGATGTTTAGAGACAATGGAAGGGGGAGAGAGAGGAGAGAGAGAGAGAGAAACATTGATGTGAGATAGACATATCGATTGGTTGCTTCCCACACAGGCCCTGAACCTGCAACCCAGGTATGTACCCTTGACCAGAATTTGAATTCCTGCCCCTCCCATGAACAGGCTGAC
>NW_006284333.1:127146-148003 GCF_000327345.1 Myotis davidii | reverse complement strand
AAAAAAAAAAATCAACAAAGAAACAGCAATCCTAAATGACTCACTTGTTCAGATGGAAATAATTGACATCTTCAGAACATTTCACCCCAAAGATACGGAATATACATTCTTCTCAAGTGCACATGGGACAGTCTCAAAAATAGACCAAATATTAGGATACAGGCAAGCTCTCTCCAAATTCAAGAAGATTGAAACCATATCAAGCATCATCTCAGATCACAATAGCATAATATTAGAAATCAACTACAATAAAAAACTCAAACATTTGGAACCTAAATATTATGTTATTAAACAATTATTGGGGTATGAAAGAGACCCCAAAAAAGAATATAACTCTGGTAAACATATATGCACCCAAATGCAGAAGCACCCATATACATTAAAAAAAAAAAAACTCTTCTGAAAGATATCAAGGGAGAAAACATCCTGGAAATAAATGACAATGAAAACACAAGAATACAAAGTCTATGAGACACAGCGAAAGCTGTCCTGAGAGGCAAGTTTATAGCTCATAACATTACAGGCTTATCTAAAACAAAAAAAAAAACAAACAAAAAATGCAAAAAATCAATAAAATATAAAAAAAAAAAAAAAAAAAAAAAAGAAAAACTGTTAATAAATTATCAAACTCTACAGCATAAAGAATTAGAAAGAGGGCAATAAGAAAAACCCAGAGTGAGCAGAAGGAAGGGAATAATGAAGATCAGAATGGAAATAAATGACATAGAGACCAAAAAAATATACAAATGATCAATAAAACCAAGAGCTGTTTCTTTGAAAGGATATAAAAGACTGATGAACATCTAACCAGGCTCGCCAAGAAGCAAAGAGAGAGGACCCAAATAAACAAAATCAGAAATGAAAGAGGCGAAATAACAACTAAACCCACAGAAATACAAAGGATTCCAAAAAAATACTATGAACGACTCTATTTCAACAAGCTGGACAACCTAGAAGAAAGTGACATACAGTGGGGTCTTGACTTACGAGTGTCCCGACTAATGAGTTTTTTGAGATACCAGTTATCTCTCGGCCGATTTTTTGCATTGAGTTGACAGAGTAATTTCAGTTAACGAGCTCCTTAATGAGCTTGGTCTCAGAACGAATGAAACTCGTAAGTCAAGACCCCACTGTATTTCTAGAAAAATACGATCTTCCAAAACTCAATCCAAAAGAATTAAAAAAATCTCAATAGCCTGATAACTACTGATGAAATTGAAGCAGTAACCACCAAACATCCAGCAAACAAAAGCACTGGGCTGGAAGCTTTCACTAAACATTCAAAGAAGAACTAAAACCTATCCTCCTCAGACTATTCCAAAATATTCTAGAGCAAGACTCACTTCCAAGCACTTTCTATGAAGCCAGCATTACCCTAAACCCAAAACCAGATAAAAACACTACAAAGAAAGAGAATTATAGGCCAATATACCTGATAAACGTAGATGCTAAAATCCTCAACAAAATTCTAACACATTGAATCCAGGATTACTACCCAAAGCAATCTATAGATTCAATGCAATACACATGAAAATTCCAATGGCATATTTCATAAACCTAAAATAAGCTCTCCAAAAATTCATATGGAATAAAAAAAGACCCTGAATAACCACAGCAATCCCAAGAAAGAAGAATAAAATTGGAAGGATCACAATACCAGATATCAAGCTATATTACCAAGCCACTGTCCTTAAAACTGCCTGGTGCTGGCACAATAACAGACGCATAGATCAATGAAACAGAGCAGAGAACCCAGAAATCTACCCAACCCATTATGCTCAATTAATATTAGACAAAGGAGGAAAGAGCATACAATGGAGTCAAGACAGTCTCTTCAATAAATACTGTTGGGAAAAATGGACAGATACATGCAAAAGAAATGAAACTATACCACTAACTCACACCATACACAAAAATACACTCAAAATGGATAAAAGACTTAAACATAAGACAGGAAACCATAAGAATCTTAGAAGAATCCATAGGCAGCAAAGTATCAGACATATGTTGGAGCAATATCTTTACAGACACAGCTCCTAGGACAATGAAAACTAAGTAGAAAATAAGAAAATGGGACTACTATCAAAATAAAAAGCTTATAGACAGCAAAATAAACCATCAACAAAACAAAAGAGCCCTCTGCATGGGAGAACATATTTGCCAATGTTATATCCCATAAGGGTTTAATCTCCAAAATTTATAGGGAACTCATACAATTTACCAAAAGGAAGGTAAAGAATCCAATAAAAAAATGGCCAAAGGCTCCCCCTGTGGGAGTGCACTGACCACCAGGGGGAAGCTCCTGCATTGAGCATCTGCCTCCTGGTGGTCAGTGAGTGTCATAGTGACCAGTACCGGTTGTTCTGCCATTCAGTCAATTTGCATATTAACCTTTTATTATTTAGGATTGTGGAGAAGGGAGACAATGAGTTCCAGTTGTGGCCCCAGGATTACTTGCAGAGTCTGGTGCATCGGGTTCATCCTACTAATTTCCTTATTCTGTTTTTTTTCTCAGAAAGAAAGACCCATAGGAACCATGGACTAGCTCAGCCATGGGCAAACTATGGCCCACTGGCCGGATCTGGCCCATTCAGCTGTTCTATCCAACCCGCGGAGCGAAAAGAGCAGAGGGTTCTCTTGCTCTCCCCTCCGTTCCTTCACCAGCAGCAGTGTTAACATGTATTAGTTCACACAAACACTCCATCCATGCTTTTGTTCCGGCCCTCTGGTCCAGTTTAAGAACCCATTGTGGCCCTCAAGTCAAAAAGTTTGCCCACCACTGGACTAGCTACTTACCCTTAAGCTGTGAGGGGCAATGCTTGATTGCAGTAGCCAAGAGAATACATCTTGTAGACCTCTTACTACAGGGTATGTTACTGATTGAGAGCTCCATCGACTATGCCCTCAAATCCACCACAGTGTTTATCCCAAACCCACACTTCCCACAGGCTGCTCCCAGCAAGTGATTGAGTGCAGCTGAGATACTAAAGCAGGCCTGTTCTTGGGAGGTTTGGGTCTCATCTAATAGGCTGTTTTGGCATCAGGATTTCTTCGCAATATTGTCAAACCTTCCTTAGAATTGCACTACAGTTGAAGATGCTAACACCTGACCCTCTTCCTTTCTTCCCTGTTTCCTTCCCTCATAGACTTGCATAGTCTGTCAGTGATCCTATGAACTCTCAGTTCTCTCAGCCACCCAACTCCCTTCCCTTTTTGTTAAGAGGTATTCCCCCTGATAAATTTCTTGCATTATTGATTTCATCTTGTTGATTTCTTGCAGGACCAGGAGTAACATACTGTGAAACCAAAAGGATATTTCAGAAGTGATGGAGTGTGACATCTGAAACTAGGTAAAAACAGGCATTGTGGTTTCCACCTTGCTCTCTCTTGGATCATTCATTTTAAAGAATCCAGTTGCTATATCATAAGAATACCTAGCAGCCTTCAAAAAGGCCCATGTGGGGAAGAACTAAAATATGTTGTCCACAGCTAACATTGATTTGCCAACCTTGTGAGTAAATCATTTTGAAGAGAACTCTCTAGTCCTTGTCAAGTCTTAGATGACTGCATCCCCAGCCAACATCTTTTAAAAATATATGTTTTTATTTATTTTAGAGAGAGAAGACGGGAGAGGGAGAGAGAACATCGATGTGATAAACATCAATTGGTTGCCACCCACATGCACCCTGACTGGGGATTGAACCTGCAACCTGGGTATGTACCCTGACCTGGAATAAAACAAGCAACATTTTGGTTCATGGGATAATGCTTAATCAGTGGAGCCACAGGGATCAGGGCCCCAGCCCACATCTTGACTGCAGCTTCTTGAGAGATCCAGAAAGACCCAAATAAACCAATCAACCAGGAAGACCCAAGTAAACCACTCCAAATTCATGATTCCTAGAAACTGTGTGTAACAATAAATATGTTTATTATTTTAAGCTTCTAAATTTAAGAGTAATCTGTTATACATCAGTAAATAACTAACACACACCTTGAGGTGAGATACTTCTTTTAAAGGTGATATGAATCAATGGCCACATCAAAAAACAAATGGCCATGCACAAATTTTCTTTTTCATGACTAAGAGAAGTTGAGTTTGAGGTCACACTGTGATAGAAGTTAAAGTCCATAGTCTAGTTCCAATTTCAGTACTCCATTAATTAAGGAGTTATATGGGTACTGTTAAAATAGTCTCAGGTAAAATTTAAATATTACAATTGTGGCATTTTAAAAATCTTAGTGAAGGATAATGTTATAAGCATTCTTTTTTAAAATATATTTTATTGATTTTTTACAGAGAGGAAGGGAGAGATATAGAGAGTTAGAAACATTGATGAGAGAGAAACATTGATCAGCTGCCTCCTGCACATCCCCTCCTGCGCAACCCAGGTACATGCCCTTGACCGGAATCGAACCTGGGACCTTCCAGTCCCCAGGCCGACGCTCTATCCACTGAGCCAAACTGGCTTCGGTGATAAGCATTCTTATATGTAATTTCCCATCAATCTTCAGGTCCTATTACCTTACAAGTATTCAAAGAATCTACTCTGGATTTCTAGTAATTATCATGTATGCTTTATTGGTTTCTCAGGAACCAATGTACCATCAGTAAAACAAGTCAGTAAGAAATTGTAGTTTAAGGAAGAAGGCATACCATGTTAAGATGTTAGAGTGAGAGAGAGTAAAACTAATGACTTCTTCATATTCCTTTGGCAGCCAGCTGTGAGCTGGAAAACTGATTTTAGCAGTTTTCACCACTAATCTTTGGTTCAAATGCTTAGTGCCATTCCCATGTAACTATTAGAAAACCTTTTATATGCCCATGGGAAAAAGCCATATTTCACACTTAGAATTGTTTGTTGCTATACAGAAAGAGCAGTGAAAGTATAAGCAACACTGAAAAACTTCTAAATTTAAAAAGAAATCACAATTTTCATGTAATCTATATATATAAAACCCTAATATGCAAATAAACTGAATGGTGGAACAACCAAACAACTGAACAACTGGTCACTATGATGTGCACTGATCACCAGGGGACACGTGTGGAACATGGTGGGCGTCGGCCATGGTGGGGTGGTGGAGTGGTGGAGAAGGTGAACAGGGATGCCAGACCAAGGCAGGGTGCTGGTCGCTGTCATCGGGGCAAGCCTCTGGGGGTTATTGAAAATTCTTTGCTCCCATGTGCTGCAGTCCTGCCTGGTGCTTGCACCCACTGCCGGCACTGGCCCCACTCACACCTGCAGCCAGCACCGGAGATGCCGCTTGTACCTGCTACCAGCACCCGGTGACGGCCCTGCTTGCACCCAATGCCAGCGCCTGCGCTGGTCCCTATCTCTCCGCGCCTTCAGTGGGTTTGAGCAGTGGCTACCTGCTCTAATAGCCCATGAGGGCTTCTCCACCTCCTCCTGCTCCTGAGGGGCGATCGGGGCAGCAGCCACTGCTCGCACCTGCTGATGGTCCTGGCCCCACTCGCACCCGCTGCTGGTGCCAGCCTCAATCATTTCGTGCCATCAGCAGGTGTGAGTGCGTTGGCGTCATCAGTGCATGGGAGTGGCAGCAGGAGCGGGGCTGCTGGCAGACAGGACCAGGGGCCACAGCAGGAGGAGCTGGCTGGGGGCATGGAGGATGGGCCAAGACCGATTCCTGTGCCCACTGAAGCCTCCCAGCCCTCAGTCCTTTCAAGGTTCATGAATTCGTTCACTGGGCCCCTACTTGATATATAAATTACTGACATTTTAATGAATGTTTAAAAATAGTTTTGAATGATAAGGAGTCATTACCAATTTATGGAAGCTGTGCAAATTTTATTCTTAAATTAGTCATGTCATCATTTGCCCCCTAGAGACACTTGTCAATATCTGGAAATATGTTTTGGTTGTCATAGCTGGGGAGAAGGTGTTACTAACATGTAGTGGATAGAGGACAAGGATGCTGATGAACATCTTACAATGAACAACACAGCCCCACACAACAAAGAATTATCTGGTCAAAAATATCAAGTCCTCAGGTTGAGAAACTCTAAATTAAAGAGTCTAAATACATTCTTTAAGCTGCTGTTGAAAGCAAGTCCAAAAGCTTTATTAATTTATCTAACAAGTATTCTACAGATTAAAAGAGCAAGTAAAAGTTACTGCTACTAAAACCATCCAATAAAAATGTTCAACTCTATGGCATAAATCAAAAGGCATGTTAAACAAATGAAATAAAATAAAAAGAAAAACAGCTGATTTGGGTTGTTTTCATAATTTATCTGTATTGGTTTACTACAATCTTCATTGCTTAAAACAACACACTTTGATTTCTTACAGTTTTGTAGGTCAGAAGCCTGATGCAGATCTCACTGTGCTAAAATCAAGGTTTTAGGGCAGTTGTATTCATTTCTAGGGAAAAATCTATCCTTGCCTTTTCCAGATTCTAGAGACCACCCACATTTCTTGGCTCAGGGACCTCTTCCTCCATCTCTAGAGCTAGTGAAGGCAAGGCAAGATCTTCTCACATAGCATCACTCTGACCACTTCTTCTTCCTTCCTTTTCCACTTGTGATTACACTGGCTCACCCAGATGTTCCTTAATTCCACTTTGCCATCTAAGTTCACATACTCATAGATCCAGGGGATTAGAACATGTACATCTTCAGAGGGGACATTATTCTTTCCACTAAAATATTCATGGAAAAGTGAAACATTAGAAGATTCAAAAAAAAAAAAAAAAAACGCCGAAACCGGTTTGGCTCAGTGGATAGAGCGTCGGCCTGCGGACTGAAAGGTCCCGGGTTCGATTCCGGTCAAGGGCATGTACCTGGGTTGCGCGCACATCTCCGGCGGGAGATGTGCAGGAGGCAGCTGATCGATGTTTCTCTCTCATCGATGTTTCTAACTCTCTATCTCTCTCCCTTTCTCTCTGTAAAAAATCAATAAAATATATTTAAAAAAAAAAAAAAAAGAAGATTCAGCATTTACCATTCAGTATAAAAGAAAGGTGGTCAGTGTTCAGTAAGCTCAGGCTTAATTAGCTGCTTTGATATTACAGTCAAACACCAATGTATCATCATTTATCTGATTAACTCCTTAGTTATAAATTCAATCAACTCTTTCTTACGTGGAAATACATACTGTAAATTACTCATTAAGTTCCAATAAATGAATATCAAAGATCAGTCTCTATATCATGTCTTTATCTTTTGAACTTGGTCCTCTATTTTATTTCAAAATTTGCTACTGCTGTTATAATTTTTCTTTATCTCTTTCATATAGGCTTGTCTAAGTTCATCACAGTAGGGAGGTTGATACAGCCTGAGAAATCCCTCTGGGCTGCCTTATATTTCTGGAAATAATCCCTGTAACATCTGTTTCTGTTATATTGGTCTCTGTGGAGCTGAAGATATTAGAAAGGTGCTTTCACTAAGGGAAAAAAAAGTCATCTTTTACTGATTGATGTCTGTAATCATAATAAAAATATCAGAGAGGCAAAGAAATGTCTGTGGTATAAAATGACTATTTCTTCTACCAAGTTCCAAATATGTAATGCAATTTCATCCTTTTTACATATCAGATAATCCAACACCAGATGCCTCAGGATGGCTATTATTGATAAGTTATTGAGTGATTGCAGTATAAAGAGTACAAGACTAAAAATAAATTGTCTAGGTCCAGGAGAGAGAAAGGTTCTTAGGTGCCAATCACCTTGTTACTCAAAGAGTCACTGCCAAATGGATGAAGCAACACTTTTTACCATTTAACCATTTGTCTATCTGAAAGGACAATTCAGACTTTTAAGGATGATTTTTTGAACTTAACTAACATAGGAAACAATAACCAGGAAGAGTGTTCATGGGCTCTTTTGTAAACCATTTTGGGCCTTCTGAAATAAAAATGGTTGTCTGAAAAAAAAAGGTACAATCATAAACTCAACTCAAAATAAACTTATCAGAGACAGACACAAAATCATAGCTATGGTATTAGTGTCAGAAGTTTATTTGGCATGCATCATCAGAAATGTCTTAAATTCACTCATATTAGTAAAGTGACATATTGCTCATAAAAGTTTATGACATGATTTACCTTCATATATAGGGCCCTTGGCAGGCAGACATTTTTTGTTAACAGAGAATACTCAATGGGACATAAATTGACAGATTCTTTTATAGCATCTGCCTCTGTACATACCCTGAATCTAGTGATGAAGAACGGTTGGAAGAAAACATGCACACTTCATTATTTAATGAAATTGGTATTGGGCATTAAACCTAAGCTAGTTTTTATCATGCTGTCAGAGCCAAACAATGTCTAAGGTAGTTTAAAATTGATACCAAAGCAATTCAACAATAACTGCTTTAGGAGACTGTGACTTCATGTAATTCGATATTTCTGTCTTGGAACAATTATGTTCAGTAAGTTGTTCTTACTTCGGCTAGACAACATGACATTGGTGTCATCTGTTCTGTCAGAGCAACCTTCTAGAGATATTAGTAGATTTGTTAAGTGATCAACTTTTAACCTCTCTGGAACAAGTCTTCACTGAACCAAATCATTTCTGTAATCATTGGTATTAGCTCAGAGATAGTGTTAAGGCTAAGAGCCAAAAATGTATGAGATAATCTCCATTTTAGGATATAAATTTGTAAATGGCACTGCCTGCCAATTTACTTCACTAGCAATTGGCCAATTACCAGTTACCCTCTCATTAGGACCTTTTAAAAAAGACAGAAGACTGCTACTATTGCCTGAATAGGTTTGATTTTGACAGTTTCTATGTGATATAACCATTAAAAACAAGTTGATGCTTATTTTCCCCTTATTTTATGTTTTCTGCTTTATCAAAAAGATAAACTATTCTAGGAGGAAAATCTTGATGTTTTATGTTTAATGATTTCCATTTAGTTATCTGTGATTTTTCTAATACTTCATATTTGGATGTAGTTACTTTCCCCCTTTTAACTACAGATGTCTGATCAGATTATATTAGAAAATTGGATTAGTACTTAGGTATTCATTTATTTTGGAAGAGACTTTGGAAGATTCATATTAGAAGAAACATTGAAAATTTTGTTTCACTAACTATCCTATCTTGGCACATAGGCCACTATCAATTTATGTCTCATATAGGCGTTACCAATATTTATTTCTTCTCATTACGTTGCCCAATTTGCTCATTAAAATGTAAAACATATATAAATATGTAGTTCTGACTATAGTGTCTGACACATAGTACGTGTTAAACAAATTTTGCCTATTTTATATCTATATACAGCCTTAAGTTAAACACGTCTTTCTACATGATTTATATAGAAAGTAAAGCTGTAACATTGTCATATTGCTTACACTCACTATATCATTTCCCTAAATATAGGGTGTCTCTAAAATGTATACACACTTTAACAGCTTATAACTCACTCAATTTTCACTCGTTTTCAGGTTTCACTGATGGAAATAATGGGTAAAGCCAGACTAAGCTTTGAACAAAGAAAATTTATCCTAAAGTGCCACTAGAATTTTCTTTATGGGGATACAGAAAAGATAAAGTTTACAATACAAAATCAGCAACAGTCAACTAATTGAGGGTGCACAAATACCGAACGAAATGATTCCTGATGTTTGTGATTCCATTGCTTTGCGTTATTAGCAGTGTCTGGACCAGAACTGTCGTCAGTTTGAAAACAGGCATTGACAAAAAAAATTATTCATTTCTGTAGATCCTTTTAAATTTTGAAAATTAGAAGAATTTTGCTAATAAATACTGACTTTATAATCATTCAAAGTGCATATACACTTTTGGGACACCCGGTATATCTGGAAGTGGTGTTTTGAGTTGGAGTAGGAGAAAAGCAAAGCACTACCATTTATTGTGCTTAATCTGCCAAGCATAATGGAAAACCATTCACAAACTTCTATATACTGAAAGTTTGTGTTCCCCTCAAATTTATATATTGAAACCCTAATCCTCAATGTGATGATATTTGGAGATGGGAACTTTGGGAGGTAGTTAGATCATGAGGGTGGATGTGCACTTACAAGAAGAACCAGAGAGAGCTTGCTTCCCTTCTCTCTCTGCTCTCCACCCTGTGAAGATAGAAAAAGGATATAGCCAACCAGGAAGAGAGCTCCCACCAGACACAGGATCTGCTGGTGCCTTGATTTTGGACTTTTCAGCTTCCAGAACTATCCTATATAATAAAAGGCTAATATGCAAATCCACCAAATGGCAGAATGACAGGTCACCATGACACACACTGACCACTGGGGGAAGACGCTCAACACAGGAGTTGCCCCCTGGTGGTCAGTGTGCTCCCACAGAGGGAGCGCCGCTCAGCCAGAAGCCCTGAGCGAGGCTCATGGCTAGCGAGTGCAGTGGCAGTGGCGGGAGCCTCTCCCGCCTCCTTAGCCACTGCTGGCTTAGGCCCTAAGCTATCAGTCAGACATCCCAGACTGTGAGAGGATGCAAGCTGGGCTGAGGGACCCTACCCCCACCTGAGTCCACAAATTTCATGCACCAGGCCTCTAGTGAGTAATAAGTGTTTGTTATTTAAGCTACTCACATTATGGTGATTCTGTCATAGCAGCCCAAACTGACTAAGACACATACATTATGTCATTTAATACTCACAACAAAACTCAGTGAAGTTTGTCTTGTTATTAAGACCATTTAGGATAAAGTAACTGAAGCATATAGATCTTTAGTAGCATGTCCAGCATCACACAATTAGATTGCCAGGTTGCACATGTAACATGAACTCCAGCCCATATGACCTCTGAATCAAGCCAACCCAAGAAGAAAGTTTAACAACCATAGGCACCTTTTCCAAATAATGTCTAAGTTCTTTTTTAACTTAAAGTGATAACCACTCCCAACTCTTCCACTAAGTTAAGATAACATTAATATTGAAATTAAAAGACAATTCAGAGCATGGTTGTCACCAGTGGGTGTTTTTTACTCATAAGAGTTTAAAGTTAGTGTGTCTAACATCTTTGAGGGCAGAAACAGGTTCTATCACACCAAAAAAATAATGTATTGAGTATTCTTTTTATTCACAGCCTTATTATTAGCCCTGTTGGAAAGAATTAATGTATGTATACATGCAGTTTGCACTTGTTTGTATACCTTCAACCTATTTGACTGAGTGAAAACTTTGGAAACATTTCCCAAATATCTGTTTCCTTTTAAGGCACTAAAATTGTGCTATCCAGTATTGTAGCCCCTAGGAATACTGGGTGATTGAGTACTTGAAATGCAGCTGGTGTTACAAATGAAATAATAATATTTTGTATATATTGGGTTAAATAAAGTATATTCTTAAAATTAATTTCATCAGTTTCTGTTTATGTTGGTCTTTTAAAATGTCTACTGGAAAATGTAAAATTATGTATGTGATTTATATTATATTTCTATTGGACAGTACTATAACTAAAACATGATCTATAAATTTTATTTTGGTGTTGGCAGAGCAGTAATTTCATGACCGGTGCTTCCAACTGTTTTTCCCCCTCTCTCACTCTAAACCTGCGTGGGCACGATTAAATTAGATGGTATTATTCCATAGTATCTCTTATGCCTTGTGGAAAGACTTTGCACTCTTCATCATGTGCTGCTTTCCAGAGGATTTGCTTTTTTCTCTATTTGTTTACCACTAATCAAGAAAAGCAAGGCAGGGAGACAAGCATCTTAATTACTTCAATTGTATATTTTTAACAGACAAGCTGGAATTTTACATTTACTTCATTGCAGAATAGTCCTGATCCCTAAGCCAGCCTTGTTTTTTCTAGTTTATGACACAGAGTTGATTGCTCTTTCAGTTATGCCATGATTTGGTCTTGCTGTTTTGACTAATTATACACAGAACACAGTGATAATGAAAAAGAAGGAGTAATTGCTTTTGATTGACTCCTTATTCTCTTGCTTTCTCATTGGGGATACAACACATAATATCGCTGAACAGTTTAATGTTCTTCATGTTATATTTAATTATATTACCTTTTGGACAATAGTCAATCATATTCATTATATTGAAGGACATAACTTAGCTTAATAGATGCATAAAGATAATGGGCCACTGTATCATCACATAGAGTACTTATTGAGAAGTCTGAATGTGCCAAGGACAAACAACATAAAGGAACACACCAATATGTTGGAAGTTTAGTGTCTATATAAACTGGGTAAAGACAAATCTGAGTAGAAACCTCAATGAAATACACAACACATTTTAATTTGCATCACTTTGATGATTAGTGACATTGAGTATTTCTTCATGTCTCTTGGCAATTTTAGGTCCTCTTTTGAGAAGTGTCCATTCAGATTCTCTGCCCATTTTATAATTGGATTGTTTATCTTCTTTTTGTTGAGTTGTATGAGTACTTTGTATATTTCAGAAATTAACCCCTTATCAAATGTATCCTTGGCCAATATGTTCTCCCATACAACGAGTCCTTTTTTCATTTTGATATGGGTTTCTTTTGCTGTGTAGAAGCTTTTTAGTTTCCTGTAGACCCATTTATTTTTCCTTTGTTTATCTTGCCATAGGCGATGTGTCTGTGAAAATTCTGCTATGTGAGATGTGTGATATTTTGCTGCCTATATTTTCTTATAGAATATTTATGATTTCATAACTTACATTTAAGCCTTTTTTCCATTTTGAGCTTATTTTTGTGTATGATGTAAGTTGGTGGTACCACCTTACACCTGTCAGAATGGCTACCATCAATAAATCAACAAACAAATGCTGGATGTGGAGAAAAAGAAACCCTAGTACACTGCTGGTGGGAATGCAGACTGGTGCAGCCATTATAGAAAACAGTGAGGAGTTTCCTCAAAAATTAAATATGGAACCGCAATTTGATCCAGTGATCCCATTTATAAGAAAATATACTAAGAATCCCAAAACACCAATCAGAAAGAATAAATGCACCCCTATATCATAGCAGCATGATTTACAATAGCTAGGATCTGGAAACAGCCCAAGTACCTGTCATTTCATTAAGTAAATGGTTAAGAAGGCTCTGGTAAATTTATACAATGGAATACTATGGAGCTTTAAAAAAAAGAAGGATCTTACCCTTTGAAACGACATCGAAGGACCTGGAGATGATTATGCTAAGTGAAATAAGCCAGGCAGAGGAAGACAAATATCACATGATCTCAGTTTTAGTGGAATCTAATGAACACAATAAAATGATGAATCGAATGGAACCTGTGGCACAGAAACATTGAACAGACTGGTGAATTTCTGAGGGAAGGGGGAATAGGGATGGGAAGAGGATAAACAAAGAACTTATACACATACTAGGGGCCCAGTGAATGAATTTGTGCACCTTGAACTGTGGGTAGCAAGGCTGCGGTGGGCACAGGGGTGGGTCTTGGCCCATCCTCCATGCCCCTGCCTGGCCCCTACTGCCGTGGCCCCTGGTCCCCTGTCTGCTGGCAGCCCTGCTTCTGCTGCCACCACTCCCACTCACTGATGGCGCTGGCCCCCTTACACCCACTGACAGCATGGAGAGATTGGGGCCGGTGCCAACAGTAGGTGTGAGCAGGGCTGGCACCGTCAGCAGGTGAGAGCAGTGGCTGCTACCCTGATTGCCCCTCAGGAACAGGGCGAGGTGGAGAAGCTCTCAGGGGCAATCAGGGCTGGCAGCCACTGCTTGCACCTGCTGATGATGCTGAGCAATAGGGACCGGTGCCAACTGCTGGCAGCAGGTACAAGCGGTGGCTCAGGTGCCAGCAGTGGGTGCGAGCAGCAACTCCTGCACTGGCAGTGGATGCGAGTGGGGCCATTGCCAGCAGTGGGTGTGAGAAGCGACTGCCAGCCCCAATCACCCCTCAGGAGTAGGGAGAGGTGGAGAGGCCCTGAGGGGCAATCAGGGCCAGGAGCCACTGCTCGCACCCACTGATGGCGCTGAGCAATCGAGTCTGGCACTGAAAGCAGGAGTGAATGGGACGGGCATCGGCAGCCGTGCAAGCACCAGGTGGGACCACGGCATGCGGAGCTAAGAATTTTCAGTAACCACCAGAGGCTCGCCCCAATGACAGCGTTCTTCACTCTGCCACCTGCTGCTGATGCCCGCCAGGTTCCACACACACCCCCTGGTGGTCAGCTCACGTCATAGAGACCAGTTGTTCAGTTGTTTGAATGTTCAGTTGTTCTGCTGTTTAGTCTATTTGCATATTAGGGTTTTATATATATAGATATGCATTTCCCATGGACATAGACAATAGGGTACTGAAGGTCTAGGGCGGGGCAGGAACCAGGGGTTTGGGAGGGAAGAAGGAAAAAAGGGGGGGGGGCATCTGTAATACTCTCAACAATAAAGACAAGAAAAGAATAGCTCCGTGAAATATTGTCGTGTAGTGGTTAAGATTATGGACTTTGGAGTCAAAATCATATAATTAATGGGATCTACCTCTAAATTTTGTTGTAAAGTTTAAATGAGACAATGCATGTAATAAGGTATACAAAGCATAACATCTGGCCAAAATGTATTGCTTATTCAATGTTAATTATTATTATTGAGTGAAGGAGAACATGGATATAATACATTTGAAACTATATAATGTGATCAAATCAGGACTAATTGGTTAGCAGTAAATAGCTTCACTTTGAAATAAATATATCTAAAATAATTCTTTTAATTCCTATGTTATAAATCCTGAACAATACAACCCAAGACCTGATTATTCACTTACTTATAGTGTTCTCTATTTGATTAATCTATCTTTGTCTATTTTCCAGTCTTTAGGAAGCATCTTAAGAAACATGCTAAGCATACAACAGAGGTATCACAACCAGGTATTAGTATGTGGTGATAACCTCCTGAATTAGATTCAAAAGAGTAAAACTTTCCAGCCTAACTCTTAACCTAAATGGATGTTCTGTAATCCTGCAACCTGTATGTACACCCATCTTACTTACTGTAAACATTTCCCATGTGAGGGATTTGACAGCCTCATTTACAAGCTTACAAGCTTGTTCAGTGTTTGAGCTCCCTGCCAGTCAAGATATTGTTTCTGTTTTGTTAAATTCTGGACTTGAAGAAAGAAATGTATCATTTAATATTCTTTTTCCATCCTTTCACTACACTTCTTTCCTGCTGTGTTCAATACATTTTCTGACTAGTTTCCTATGCTTTGCTTTTTAAAAAAATCTTCTATCATCTAAAACATCTTATTGGATTTCATTCATATTTCCTTTGTTTTTGAGAGTCAATATATAATAATATCCCTCATTCTTAAACAATGGAAATAAATGTCTAGTATATTTCAGAATTTTAGTCCAGAAAGGAGAAAATAAAATAAAATAGTGAGAAAAAAACAGCTGTATTAAAGAATATTTGTTATATCTGGTGTATAAAACTCAATATGAGAACAGTAATACATGTATAAAAAGAAAGTTTATTTTTTAGGGTTCTAAAACAAACAAAAAAACTAAGAGGAACTTGATTACAAATCAAGTTATTAAAATGAGTAAATATTTTTTCTTCCTTATGCATAGGTCAAATCTATATAAAAATAACTCAGACTATTCAACCCTTTACAATTCATTGTAATTTCACAGCATTGAACTTAGTTTGCAACAAACAGGATAATGTGAGGATCCTTATATGGTAATAGAGGCCTGGTGCACAAAATTTGTGCATGGGGGCAGGGGTCCCTCAGCCTGGCCTGCATCCTCTCCAATCCGGGACCCATTGGGGTATGTCCGACATCCCCCTCACAATCCAGGACCACTGGCACCTAACTGCTCACCTGCCTGATGGTCTGGTCACCGCTAACCACTCTCCCTTCCAGCCTGATTGCCCCTAACTGCTCCCCCCTGCTGGCCTGATCTCCCCTAACTGCTCTCCCATGCCAGCCTGATTGCCCTGAACTCTCTCTGCCTTGGCCCCCACCACTGTGGCTTTGTCTGGAAGGACATCCAGAAGGATGCCCTGAAGACGTCTGGTCCAATTAGCATATTACCCTTTTATTAGTATAGATATTTTCTTATCATATTGTATGAAAAACTTTCTTTGGTTATAGGTATTTATCTAATAATAGGATTTAAGCTATATTTTTTACTGTTACCATAAAAATAGGAAATATTTCTATTAAATTCAAACTAAATCAGAAATGTTAATATATGGGTTTTAAGCTCAGATGAGTGATTAGTTATAGTAAATACTAGAGGCCCAGTGCATATTTGTGCACTGAGGGGGTGTCACTCAGCCCAGCCTGCACCCTTTCCAATCTGGGACCCCTTGGGGGATGTCTAACTGTGGGATAGGGCCTAAACTGGCAGTTGGACATCCCTCTCACAATCCGGGACTGCTGGCTCTTAACCACTCACCTGCCTGACTCCCTAATTGCCTCTAACTGCTTCTACCTGCCAGCCTGATTGATACCTAACTGCTCCCTGCCAGTCCAATTGCCCCTAACTGCCCTCCCCTGCTGGCCTGGTCCCCCCCCAATAGCCCCCTTCTGCAGGCCTAGTCCCCCAAACTGCCCTCCCCTGCCAACCTGGTTGCCCCTAACTGTCCTCCCCTGTCAGCCTATTCGCCCCCAACTGCCCTCCCTTGCTGGCCATCTTGTGGTGGCCATTTTGTGATGACATGGGGGTGGCCATCTTGTGATGACATGGGGGTGGCCAGCTTTTGACCACATGGGCATGGCCATCCTGTGACCACATGCGGCCGCCCATTTGTGACCATAGGGGCGCTGCCATGTTGTGACCTCATGGGAATGGCCATCTTGTGACTACTTGGGGGCCCATCTCGTGTGAGGGCTTGACAGTCAATTTGCATATTACCTCTTTATTATATAGAATATAGTAAAAATTTTGTTCTTCTGATAGTTTTTCATATTTTTGATACAATAAACCAAAATAAAACAAGTAATGCCTATGTAACATAAAAGCTGCATCTCTGTCTCATATATCATTTGTCTTGAAATTATAATCTATTCTTTTAGTCTAATGGAATTATAATGTTTCAAAATGCTACATTGATCTCAGCATCCCCAACCAATTGAACTTTTATTATGAGTTAACCATCAATGACAATTTTTCACTGAGAAGTCATTCCAGTCCTAATATTTTCAGTATCCAAAAAAATGATAAATTTTTTTCCATAATTATCAAGAGAATATATGGATTCTTCACTAACCATTTCTTTGCTATATTTTAATGTTATCTAGTTGAGTGGTTATAGTAAGTGATACTAGGACCTTTCCCACATGATCTTTTTTAACCAGAAATATTTCTCAGTTGAATAAAAATATTTTTATAGCATTAATAAAATTTGATTTTTTTTGATTTTTTTAATTTGATGTTTTAAATACATGGAAGACATCATTGCAATTTATTGAATGTATTCGGTCATTATTCATTATGGAAAGCAAATAATCATAAAAAGTTGTGATGAAATATATCTTTACTTCATCATCAGTTATATTATAACAAGTCATTCATTCCAATGTTTGTTTTATGTTTTGGATCCTCATTGATTAACAGTGATTTTTGGACAGCATTGACAAGTGTTGCACATGTCTGTGCTTGGGCTCAAGGGTTAATTACCCCAAATATCAACCACATAATATATACATCTTTTCTACTTTTTAAAAAAATTAGGACAGCTATTATCCTCTCATGCTATAAATTTAGAGGAAGTACTTTTGTAAATATTTGCAACAGGTTAATTAAATTCTAAACCTAGAATTTCCTATTTTAAGAACTTAATGATTATTTCCTACTTACAAGGTACCAAGCTATGCCTTTGGCTCAGTGTTATCACATTTAATCCTCACAAGGATCCTAGAAAGTATGTACTGGTATAAACCTCATTTATAGATGAAAACTATTTTAAGCTTGCCTTATCCTTTCTGAACATCCCAAATACCTAAAACATAAAATGATCTAAAAATGTGTTTTTATCTCAAACATCATGATTCCCAGTATCTTTCTAAAATCAATGAATGGTGCATGTCCAACACATTTTAGCTTTTCATTAGACCATATACTCTCATCTTTGTTTTGCCTTCTGTACTCTTCAAGATCTACCAGGAAAAAAAAAATTACAACTGTAGTCATAAAATAAACAAGCAAACAGTGGGAAAACATTGTTATTTCATAGGACAGTGGTATGAGTTAAGGCAGACCTTCTTTGATTGGTTTTCATCTTCATGATTATCAAAGGTAAAGCAAAGTCTGAATTTAACATTAACAATCTTTAATATCCTTAACCAATGTCACCCCAATAAATTTAATAAAAAACAGCCTTACTAATATATACCAAATGTTAAGGGTAATAATTAATAAGATTCTCTCCCTTTATGTTTGGCTCAGGTCAGCCTTCAGATATTTATGCTGGGTCAAACTTGAGGTAATTTGTGCCGCACCAAGATTTCGTCATTGGCATTCGTGTCCATCTCCTACTCAGTGCCATTCCCAGTCGCCTTCTTTTTCCCTGATGGGAACTTGAAGCATGTTGCACATTAAAGATCTCTCTAGTGTGCCATAAATATAGACTGTAGGACATCAAGAAAATTATTTGATTATACTGTCTCATTTTGCTCATCTGTAAAATGGGCATAACAATAATTCCTACTTCCAAGAGTTGTTATGACAAATTCAATCAAAATCTAAAAACACCCAGCATGCTGCTTGGAAAACAATTGTATTGAAGTATTATCTTTTATGGAATAATCTTATCCAAAATTTGTGCATTTCAACATTTTAGCATTTCATTAGAGCATATACTCTCACAATGGTAATAGATTAAATAGGGTCACTTGATTTTAGTTGATAAACTATTTTGAGATGGTTTGTAGCTGAAATAAGTGTGATAAAAGTGCCAGTTATTAATGGGAACTCAAATAGAATAATCTGCCAAGGCCTAACCATAACACAATATTGTATTAAAAACATTGTTCTTCCTCGCCACCTCTTCACAATGCTTATTTGACTTAATCAAAATGTTTGTTTAACTAGCAAGAACACTCCCTAAAATTCTCTTTTATGCTTAAGAGAGCAGGAACTTTAGGCAATTCCTCTCCTATAATTACTGTGGTCAGTGCAAAATTAGTAATTGAAAAAAATTTGCCAAGGAGTCAGCATCAGATATTTCCAGGGCAGTAGTCTTCCTCTGGTCATCATTGGACTACCTGTTTCATAATCACCAGAGGTACTCGTAAGAACATGAAGATTCCTGTACCTTATCACATATTTACTGAAACCACTTCTGGGAATTGGGTCCAGATTAATACATATGTGTTTTATTTGTCCTCAGGTGATTCTTATGCATGACATCTTTTAGAATCACTTCTCTAGAGAATATTAACCAGAAAACAGAATCAGGATCACTCATAGTAAGTTCCACTTCAACAATGGAAATTTCAAACTTAGATCACTCTCTTACTATGGTCAAGTCACCCCTGAAAGAAATTATCTGCCAGGGGTCCATTTTCACTCAAGTTTGTGTAAGTCATAAACATTACTAGAGGCCCGGTGCACAAAATTTGTGCATGGGGAGAGGGGGGTCCCCTCAGCCCAGCCTGCACCCTCTCCAATCCGGGACTCCTCTGGGGATGTCCAATTGCCAGCAGTCAGACATCCTTCTCACAATCCTGGACCGCTGGCTCCTAATTTCTCACCTGCACCACTGGCTCCTAATCGCTCACCTGCCTGCCTGCCTGGTCGCCCCTAACTGTTTCTGTGTGCCTGCCTGATCGCCTCTCATTGCCTCTGTGTGCTGGCCTGATCACCTCTAACTGCCTCCCCAGCCAACCTGGTTGCCCCTAACTGTCCCCTCCCTGCTGGACTGGTCTCTCCTAACTGCCCCCACCCACCTGCCTGGTCACCCCTTACTGCCACCCCTGCCTGCCTGGTTGCCCTCAGGTGCCCACCCAACCACTGGTCTAGTTTCCCCTCACTGCCTCCCCTGCCAGCCTAATCGCCTGTAACTGTTTGTTTCTAAGGAGCATATCTGTCTTCCACGTCACAAGATAGACTCACTAAACACAATTCTCCATTCCTAAGCGCGTGGCATTCGTCATATTGGTTGGAATGTTCTCATTAAATACTAGACACCCAGTGCATGAAATTTGTGCACTTAGGGGGGGAGGGGTTGTCCCTCAGCCCAGCCTGCACTCTCTCCAATCTGGGACCCCTGGGGGGATGTCCGACTGCCGGTTTAGGCCCGATCCCCAGGATGTCAGTCAGACATCCCTCTCACAATCCAGGACCACTGGCTCCTAACTGCTCACCTGCCTGCCTGCCTGATCACCCCTAACTACCCACCCCTGCCTGCCTGATCGCCTCTCATTGCCTCTGTGTGCTGGCCTGATCACCTCTAACTGCCTCCCCAGCCAACCTGGTTGCCCCTAACTGTCCCCTCCCTGCTGGACTGGTCTCTCCTAACTGCCCCCACCCACCTGCCTGGTCACCCCTTACTGCCACCCCTGCCTGCCTGGTTGCCCTCAGGTGCCCACCCAACCACTGGTCTAGTTTCCCCTCACTGCCTCCCCTGCCAGCCTAATCGCCTGTAACTGCCTCCCCTGCTGGCCTGGTCACTCCTAACTGCCCTCTGCTGCTGGCCAGGTCACTCCTAACTGCCCTCTGCTGCTGGCCAGGTCACCACCAACTGCCCCTTCCCTGACAGCCTGGTCACTCTTCACTCCCTCCCCACTGGCCTGGTCACCTCTTACTTCCCCCCCTGCTGGCCTGGTTACCCACAACTCTCCCTCTGCCAGCCTGGTTGCCCCTAACTTCCCCCCTTCTGGCCTGATCTCCCCCAACTGCCCCACCGCCAGCCTAGTTGCCCCTCACTGGCCCCCCAGCCAGCCTAATCACCTCCCCTGTCAGCCTGGTCACACATAACTGCCCTCTTCTGCT
>NW_006284333.1:120258-127044 GCF_000327345.1 Myotis davidii | reverse complement strand
TCCCCGCCAGCCTGGTCACTCCTAACTCCCCACCCCCCTGCTGGCCTGGTCACCGCTTAATGCCCCCCTGCCAGCCTGGTTGCCCCAGCTGCCGCCCTCGGCTGGCCTGGTCGCTCCTAACTGTCCCCCTCTGCTGGCCTGGTCACCCCACACAGCCTGCTGTTCAGTCATTTGGTTGTCCCTCACTAACCCTCCTGCAGGCCTGGTCGTAGGCAGCCATCTTGTGAGGGTATGAGGGTTAATTTTCATTTTGCCTCTTTATTATATAGGATGATTTCAATTATGTCAAGTTTTAGAAAGTCTTAACTTCTGATTTAAGAAATGAGGGGAAAATGTAGATAAATTGTTTAGAATGCATTATTGATTATATTGTTCAACTCAATTCGAGTTTGGATAGCAATGGTTTAAGGAAGTCTTCAGACATCTCCACTTTAGTTATTCAAGAAGACTAACGCCCATCACTTAAACTTGGAACGAAGTTCTCATCTCTGGAAAACCTAGCAAATGTTTTTGAACAATCTGCTCCGACAGTTTGTGTCAGGGCATCCTTATGAGAATGAACTAATCTTAGCCTCATGTTGAAGGCAATGCAACTCAGTGGTAATAGATTAAATAAGGTCACTTGGTTTTAGTCGATAATCTATTTTGAGGTTGTTTGTAGCTGAAATAAGTATGATAAAAAGTGCTAGTTGTTATTACACATAATAATAATAATAATGATAACTTTTAGTGTTTATTATATATCAGCCAGTTCTTAGTATTTTACATGGATAATTATTATGTTCTTACACACCATGAGGCATATACTGTTTTCATTTCTATGCTGCGGTTGAAAAAAAAAACAACAAAAAACACCTGAGACTTGTGGAAGGTATTTAAGTTGCCCTTGATTATAGAAATGGCAAGTAACAGAGTATGGTTGAAATTGAATCCACTTAATCACTCTGCTAAAATGTCCACGGTCTTAACAGCTATGATATTTTATTTTTAAGTAATTAGAGATTGGGCTTAAAGACCTTTAAGTTTCCAGATCAGTTTAAATGATTCCAAAAAGAATTGTTAACAGAGTTAATAATTGTTATATTTTAAATGTGTAAATGAGGATCATCTAAAGAACTTTCAAGAAAAATAAAATGTACTCAAACAAACTGCTCCCATCACCTGTAGGTTTGGGTTGAAAATTTTGTTGTGCATGATGATAGTACCCATGTTTTATGGATTTACTTTAATAAGTATATGTTGTCAACTTGATCTTCAAAAGTGTAACAAATTAAAATTCCACTTTGTGCATTTTATTGTATTAGTTTAATGTTTTATTTTTAAAAGGTATTTTACTTTTTAATTAAATTTAATATTAATTCTTTATTGTTGAAAGTATTACATATGTCCCCTTTTCCCCCCATTGTCCTGGGACCAAAGAATTTTCAGTAACCACTAGAGGCTCGCCCTGATGACAGCGACTGGCGCCCCATCTTGGTCTGGCGCCCCCGCTCACCTGCTCCACCATCCTGCCAAGGTTGATGCCCACCATGTTCTGCGCTCTGCCACCTGTTGCCGATGCATGCCATTTCCGCACACGTCCCCTGGTAGTCAGTGCAACCAGTTGTTCGGTTGTTCCGTTGTTTGGTTGTTCCACCATTCTATTTGCATATTAGGGTTTTATATATATATAGATATTCAAGTTTTGGTATTTCTGCATTCAAAATTTCTATGAAAAATTGATTTTGTGGCAATGTACATTTTATTAACTCTTTTTTTCCATTTAGTATTCTATTTATTATTTTTTTCTTTATTAAGGTATTACATATGTGTCCTTATCCCTCTATTGCCCCCCCCTTGCTCAAGCCCTCACCCCCCTAGTGTCTGTGTCCATTCCTTATGCTCAGATTCCTGTATACAAATCCTTTGGTTGATCTCTTACTCCACCCTCCCCACCCTCCCCTGCCTTCCTTCTGAGGTTTCACAGTCTGTTCGATGTTTCTCTGTCTCTGGAGCTATTTTTGTTCATTAGTGTAAGTTGTTATTATATTCAACATATAAGTGAGATCATGTGATATTTATCTTTCTCTGACTGACTTATTTCACTTAGCATAATGCTCTCCATGTCCATCCATGCTATAGCGAATTGAAGAGTTCTTTATCTTTTACAGCAGCATAGTATTCCATTGTGTAGATATACCACAGTTTTTTAATCCACTCATCTGCTGATGGGCACTTAGGCAGTTCCTAAATCTTACCTATTGTAAATTGTGCTAATATAAACATAGGGGTGCATATATCCTTTCTGATTGGTGTTTATGATTTCTTGGGATATATTTCTAGAAGTGGGATTACTGGGTCAAATAGAAGTTCCAGTTTTACTTTTTTGAGGAAACTCTATACTGTTTTCCACAGTGGCTGCACCAGTCTGCATTCCCACCAGCAGTGCACAAGGGTTCCTATTTCTCCACATCCTCTCCAGCACTTGTTTGTTGATTTGTTGATGATAGCCATTCTGACAGTTGTGAAATGGTACTCATTGTCCTTTTAATTTGCATCTCTCAGGTAATTAATGACTTTGAGCATGTTTTCATATGTCTCTTGGCCTTCTGTAGGTCCACTTTCAAAAGTGTCTATTTAGGTCCTTTGCCCATTTTTTTATTGGATTGTTTACCTTCCTTTTGTTAAGTCGTATGAGTTCCCTATAAATTTTGGAGATTAAACCCTTATCAGATGTCACAGTGGCAAATATGTTCTCCCATGTAGTGGTCTTTCTTGTTGTTTTGTTGGTGGTTTCCTTTGCTGTGCAGAAGCTTTTTATTTTGATATAGTACCATTTGTTTATATTCTCATTTGTCTCCATTGTCCTAGGAGATTTATCAGTAAACATATTGCTATGAGCTATATCAGATATTTTGCTTCCTATGTATACTTCTATAATTTTTATGGTTTCCTGACTTACATTTAAGTCTTTTATCCATTTTGAGTTTAGTTTTGTGTCTGGTATAAGTTGGTGATCTAGTTTCGTTTTTTGGATGTATCTGTCCAATTTTCTCAACACCATTTATTGAGGAGACTGTCTTGACTCCATTGTATGCTCTTGCCTCCTTTGTCAATATTAATTGAGCATAATGGTTTGGGTCGATTTCTGGCTGCAACTATTTAGGGTCTTTTTTTTTTATTCCAGGTGAATTTTGGGAGAGTTTTTTCTAGGTCTTTGAAATATGCCATTGGTATTTTAATGGGATTGTGTTGAATCTATATATTGCTTTGTGTAGTATGGACATTTTAATGATGTTGATTGTGCCAATCCATGGACATGATATATTCTTCTACTTGTGTATATCTTCCTCTATCTCTTTTTTCAATGTCCTGTAGTTTTCTGAGTACAGGTCTTTTACATCCTGAGTTAAGTTTATTCCTAGGTATCATAATTTTTTGTTGTTGCAATGATAAGTGGGATTGTTTTTTTTTTTTTTTAGTTTCTCTTTCTGTGAGTTCATTATTGCCGTATAAAAAAGCCATAGATTTCTGGGTGTTAATTTTGTATCCTGCTACATTGCCAAATTCATTTATTAAATCAAGTAGTTTTTTTATGGAGTCTTTATGTATTTTAGTTTTAAAGTGTCATTTTTGGCATTTTCAGTGCTTAACTCAGTGGATACACATAGCACAACCAAAATAATTGTGTTAAATGCAAGAATGAATGACACAGGTTCTAGCTTACACCACTGTATGAAAAATCAAGATTACTTGATTACAAGTAATAAATGTGTTTACAGGAGTTTCTGGACTTCCTCATAAAGATTTTGAATCTCATCATTTGACAATATGGTCTCTTGAAAAATCAACATATCACATCTCTGAATCTGTAGATCAGACAAACATAATCTCCATCTAACACTGGGGGAATATGCCTCAATCTTTCTGGAGTGTTTCCCATACTGTGTTGCTTTGACAACAAAGTGACATCTACCTATAATAGACAGCATGTTGATTTTTTATTCTAATGATGCATTGTCTCTGGTTGGGTTATTTGCACAGGCCATTGTACATTTCAGAACCATGCTTCTTGGTGCTGAAGAGAAGTACTGAGCCTTCAAAAATAGCAATAAGTTCATTGCACACTATAATCTTAGATGAAGTAGGTGTGTTGAAAGACATTATTTTAACACATGCCCAGGCCCCATAAATTTCCTGTAGGACAGCATGCAAATGGTTTTTAACTATTTCTGTACAGTACTTTGTCATTTTAACTAAGTTATGTGCCTTTTATAATATTCTTCCCATTTTTTCTACCCATTAATTTTCAGAAATACTTTTTCTCATTTTGAATTCCATGAAGTAAAAATTTATTAAACACTTAGTTTACGAATGAAAGCCATTCATAGCTATGCTAATTTGTCTATAAACAAAATGCTGGGAGATTTCCAAGCAGCATCCCAAAAGATGAAATGTTTTCACAAATCCAGTATAATCACCATTTGGTATTTATTTCTGCAAATACCAAAGAGTGAATCAATGTTTGTTTGTTTTTTTCTAATTTATTTTTTTAAATTTCCCCTTGAGTGGAGAAATATGGTATGCTATGTTCAAAAACGTTAATTATCTATCTCTCTTAATATGCTGTTTGGAAATTTCAATGAATTAATGCATGTGGTTTAAACATATTTGCATTAATTTTAGTAACATGCTTATTGTAAACCATTTATAAAATGCAGAAAGGTAAAAGAATAAAATCACTCAATTTTACTACCTAATGATAAGCATTATCTAGATTTTGATATAATTTCTCCTAAAATTTATTCCAATAAGTTTGGAGTCATTTTTGAATTTTGCATACAGCTTTAGAGCTTATGATTTTTTATGCATTTTTATGTTAATCAGTAGTCTCTTATTCCTAACAAACCCTAATGTTTGATGATTTTATATAGTTTTATCACTTAAACTTCAGGGAAAAAACATAGAACTCACAATGTATAACGTTTCAAAAATAAAACAAGTTTATTTTTTGCTCACAAAAAAGTACAAAGTGGGTTTTCCTAGTCAGTGGATACATTTTCCTTATGTATGATTGCAAAGACCCAGGCTCCTACCATCTTGTGGCTCTGCCATCTTTAATACATAGCTTCCAAGGTTAGCCTGTGTGCTGCCATTCCAATCAGCCAAGAAAGGAAAATATTATGGAAAAATTGTTTATGGGCTAAGCAACCTTTAAGCAAAAATATATGCAAATAAACTAGATGTTGACATTAATATAAGGCTGTTACTATCTCCCATAGGAAGGCCTGGGGACTGCAGGGTATAGGGGGTCAATGGGGAAAAAAAGGAACATCTATAATACTCTCAACAATAAAGATAAACTTACCAATAAAAATTAAAAATATTACCCCCTTTTGGCTCTCTGAGCAGCACGATGGCGGTGGGCAAGAACAAACGTCTTACAAAAGGCAGCAGAAAGGGAGCCAAGAAGAAAGTGGTTGTTCCATTTTCTAAGAAAGATTGGTATGATGCGAAAGCACCAGCTCTGTTCAATATAAGAAATATTGGAAAAACACTAGTTACGAGAACTCAAGGAACCAAAATCACATCTGATGGTCTCAAGGTTCCTGTTTTTGAAGTGAGCCTAGCTGATCTGCAGAATAATGAAGTTACATTTAGAAAATTCAAGCTAATTACTGAGGATATTCAGGGCAAAAACTTCCTGACTAATTTCCATGGCATGAACCTTACCCGTGACAAAATGTGCTCTATGGTCAAGAAGTAGCAGATCATGATTGAAGCTCATGTCAATGTCAAGACTACCAATGGTTATTTGCTTCATCTGTTCTGTGTTGGTATCACTAAAAAGCACAACAATCAGATTCAGAAGACCTCCTATGCCCGCTCGGCATCAGCAGGTTCGCCAAATCCAGAAGATGATGGAAATCATGACCCGAGTGGTGCAGACAAATGACTTGAAAGAAGTGGTCAATAAATTGATTCCAGACAGCATTGGAAAAGACATATAAAAGGCTTGCCAATCTATTTATCCGCTCCATGATGTCTTTGTCAGAAAAGTCAAAATGCTGAAGAAGCCCAAGTTTGAATTGGGAAAACTCATGGAGCTTCATGGTGAAGGTAGCAATTCTGAAAAACCTACTGGGGATGAGACCAGTGCTAAAGCTGAACAAGCTGATGGATATGAGCCTCCAGTCTAAGAATCTGTTTAAAATTCAGACATTTAATGGTGACAAATAAAAAATCCTATTTGTGAAAAAAAATAAAAATATTAGAATAAAAATAAATAGTTAAACATCATTTCTGCTCACTTTCCATAGAAGAGCTTAGTTACATGACCATACTTAACCAGAGAATTCTGGGGATATAATGTAGCATTGTACTCAAGAAAATAATGGAAACAGACTTTGGTGAGCAGCTAGCAATATCTTCCATAATTAATCAAATAAATAATTTTTCTATGTTTGTTCCTTATTTAGATGTCTTATTTTGTTCAGGATGTTTGTCCTTTGTTTTCTAATGATGTGTTCATCATTTAATTACATGTTGGAATATCAATAATGTATCTATGTATCTGTCTTATAAGTAGCAAGTATTTTCACTTTTAATTCCATCAAATTTTCTTTTAGTGATTTTTACAAATAATAGTTTCAAATGCTTAAATTATAATTCTAGTAGTGTTTTGCTTGGTCTTTATGCTCAGAAATCCCAACTCTATCTCCAAATAAGATAATATTCACTTGTATTTTCTCATTGCTATTTTATGGTTTCAATTTTTAGATTTAAAATTTTAACCTGTATATAATA
>NW_006284333.1:117229-120191 GCF_000327345.1 Myotis davidii | reverse complement strand
TGCTATCAACTTTTTTTCAGTACTTATAACTAATTGATTGTTGTGTTTATCACTATACATCTCAATTATTGTATACTAGAGGCCTGGTCACAAAATTTGTGCACGGGTGGGGTCCCTAGGCCTGGCCGGCAATCAGGGCCTATCAGGGCTGTCTTGCCCAGTCCCTATTGGGGCTTGGCTGGCCAGGGCCTGCCAGATGCTGGACAGGGCCAGTGGAATGGGAGGAATGATGGGAGGAAGGACCAGGAGAGGTTGGCTGGCCATAGGAGGTTGGCTATGGGAGCCCATTGACCACCAGGGAGCAACTCCTGCATTTAGTATCTGCCTCCTGGTGGTCAGTGCACATCATAGCAACTGGTCAACTGGTCATTCTGATGGTTTGGTTGTAACGGTCACTTAAACTTTTTTATATAGAGATTCTAAATTTGTAAAATAATATATCCCATTTTTTATAAGTGCTATAATACATTATTTTTGGTGAATGAAAGTAGATGTCTGAAAGTGAAGAAAAAAGTGGGGTTTGGAAAAGATTCTTAAGCCTCCTAAGCTGGGAGACATTCATGGGTGTGGATTAATGGGTTGCTACACCTACGAAAGAACAGCTTCAAGAAGGTTAACTGAACCGTGTCCAGCACAGCCAGGGCTGAACCTGAGGAGAGTTGCTGAAGGATTAAAGAAGACAGACAAGAGAATACAGTTGGGATCACTCTGCCTGGATGAGGAAACAGTGACACAACCTGTAAGCAGAAGCTTTATTTTATAGTCAGATCACACACAGCAAAACAAGGGCAAGATGTTTACAATGTTCTTGCAAATTTCAAATCTGCTTCTTTCCTGTTGTTGCCATTCTCTGAACTCTATCAGCACTTGCTGCACCCTGCTGCAGCCCACATCCCTTAGCTACCTATGAATGCAGGGTCAGACTATAAAGTCAAGCTTACAACTATAGCTTTTTGGCTATAATTGTGCTGGGAGGGCTTTTTCCTCCAAGCTGGGACTTGTATGTGGCTTTTCCACAAGTCAGTCCAAGGCTTGACTCTGTCCAAACACTGTAGCTGCTCTCCACAGTTAACATATACTTGACATGCAGAGAATCATTAGATCACTTTTTATCTGAAAGCATGACTACAGTGTACTCTGTAATTCCAAGAATTTAAACAATAATTGATTCAGTAAACAGCAAATTGGATGTTTTGTAAAACTAAACATCAAATTAGAGACCTACTCTGAAATCCTTCCTTAAAAGTCAGATAAAATATATAAAGAAATGTATATGATGAATGAGATGGTGAAGCATTAAGAATTTCTTCAGGAAATCCAATGTAATATAATAGGAAGTTCAATAGGCAATAATTAAACAGATGGAGACAATAGGATTGTTGAATTTTAAGAAAAGATAATTCCCTTGATCTAAAAAAAAAGTACTGAAAACTTGCCTGTTTTAATCAGTAATTCATTAAAATTAATTCTGATCTAAATCCCAACAGCATTTGGTGGTGGTGATGGTGGTGGGAAAAGTAGTGTAAAGAAGTTTTTAAAATAACACAAATGTTTAACTTGGAAAATAAAGGTTGGTGATAACAAGTATATTTTGAAAAAATTAAAAAATGAACGTCTATGTATTCTTTAGGTCCATACAAATATGGCACTGAAAATGAGAGGAAAATTAAAGGTCAGATTTGTGTGACATTTAAGGCAGATACAGGAATTGGTGATAAGAAGCAGGATGGGAACCAAGATGGCAGTGTAGGTACTCACCTCCTCCCACAACCACATCAAAATTGTAACTAAAATACAGAACAACCATCATTCAGAACTGCCTGAAGTTTGGCTGAATGAAAATCTTACAACTAGAGAAGTAAAGAAGAAAGCACACTGAGACTGGTAAGAGGGGCTGAGGTGCAGAACAGGCTGGTCCGACATCCACTTGTGTCGTGTGTGTTTTTTAAATAAGAATAGATATATCAGCTGCAGAGGCCGCCCCCATAAGGAACTTGGTGTCCCAGCCCTACAGCAGACCCCCAGACCATGGTTCCAGAGCTGGGAAGAGAAATACCATAACTTCAGGCTGTAAAAACCAGCAGGGATTGTGGCTGAGTGACACAGGCTGCTGGAGACCCAGGTGTTTCATTCAAAGGGCCTGCACACAAACTTACTCTGGCTCCATCCCTCTGAGCTCCAGTGCTGGACAGATTTGGGGGACCCAAGGACATACAGGGAGGAACTGGACTCTCTGCATTAGGGCCAGTTCTTGGAGCAGCTTTCTTCCAGCTGGAGATCCTACCAGGGGTCAATGTTCCTATGCTGGGACCTCCTCCATCAAGAGTTGACTGGCAGCCATATCTGAGGTTCCATCAGTGTGGCTCACACTGCTTGCTGGTGATTCCCTGAGACCCCGCCTCACCCAATTTGCAGCCCCACCCAAGTTGTTTGCAGCAGGTTTTCCATTTGAATGGCCTGTCCTGGATCAGGCCTCAGACTTTCCTAAAATCTCTCAAACATCAGGCTTCAGACTTTTCTAAAATCTCTCAAACAAGCAGCAGGTGGCATTAGTGTGCTGAAACCTATCAATAAAAGGCCCAAGACCTGGCATTAGCACCAGCCTCCCTTGCTTCACAGCTGGGCTTCCCCTGAGCACTTCATAAGCCAAATACAAGTAGCAGCCATCTGCAGACCTCTCTGTAGCTCCTGCCAGGTGATCCCAGGTAGTGGCTGACTTTGTACCCCTCAGGAGGACCCAGAGTCAGTACACCTGGTTGACAGCTTCAGACCATATCAGATTACAACTCTATGCATCCACAAGTGATACATTCAAGGGGAAGACTCATCTAGCCATATCTGAGGTTCCATCAGTGTGGCTCACACTGCTTGCTGGTGATTCCCTGAGACCCCGCCTCACCCAATTTGCAGCCCCACCCAAGTTGTTTGCAGCAGGTTTTCCATTTGAATGGCCTGTCCTGGA
>NW_006284333.1:107705-117120 GCF_000327345.1 Myotis davidii | reverse complement strand
TTCTCTTTCTCTCAAAATAAAAAAAAACGTATTTTTTAAAAAAAATTAAAAATGGAAGATAATATCTTCTGTTTTAGACATGTTAAGTCAAAATATCTCTCGAAATATTTAGTTGGAGATGTAAAGGGGGCACTTAAATATAAGTCTAGAACAGCCATAGGCAAACTATGGCCCGCGGGCCAGATCCGGCCAGTTTGAAATGAATAAAACTAAAAAAAATTAGACCGTACCCTTTTATGTAATGATGTTTACTTTGAATTTATATTAGTTCACACAAACACTCCATCCATGCTCTTGTTCTGGCCCTCCTGTCCAGTTTAAGAACCCATTGTGGCCCTCGAGTCAAAAAGTTTGCCCACCCCTGGTCTAGAACTTTGTATAAAGTGTGAACTGGTGTTTGGAGAGTCATCAGCTTGTTGATGGTAGCTGAAGCTGTGAGAACAATTTGGATACCCTGGGTTGAGTATATGTATGTTTGATCAGAGAACCCAGTTATGAATCTGGGAAACTCCAAAAGTTTAGGAATTAGCAATGAGAAGTACCAAGCAAAATTAATTGAAAAGTATGGTTAGAGAGATCAGAAGAAAACCAAAAATATGGAAAATAAGGGGAGAATTTCTTGAAGACAAAGGGAACCAAGCAGTGTAAAATGCTGCAGATAGGGCAAGTTGAATGAGAAATAAAAATAAACCACTGACTTTGACAATTAGTGGGTACCGATGACCTGCTGAAGCACAGTTTATATGCAGTAGTTGAGGAAGAAGCCATATTCCAATCATCATATACATCAGTCTATTTCTCTCCTTCTAATAAAAGTATAAGGAATAAACACACTTCTGCTCTCCCACTCTCTCTTTCTGGCTTTGAAAATTATTTTCTTCCCATTTTACCACATTGCGTTTCTAGTAGACTGCTTTTTCAAGATCTTCTGTACTTGTGCTGAGATGGGAAGGGTAGTAGTATGAAAGGAATATGGGCTTATGGGAAAGTTTAAGATGAAGGAGATTAAAGCATATTGGCAAATTAGGGAGAAAGAAACAGGGGATCCAACTGAAAACACATGAATAAGGAGATTATTGATGGAGAATGCAGGAAGCTTTGGGATGTAGATCACAAGCTAACTTAGTTTCAGACGAAAGAATACATTCCTTTTCCTCTGATGCCAGAGAGAAATGGTCATATCATAATTAAATAGTATGACTACATTATAATTAAATTTAGGCATAAAATGAAGTTAAGGGGTTCACAATTGCCCATCTTTATTTTATCTGTGATATAAGGAATTTTCTGCTATAAGTAAAAGAGAGAGAGAGCTTAAGGGAGAATGGGAAAGCTTTGAACCAGTGGCCATGGGAAGGTGGGTCAGGAGCTGTCTATGAATAAGCAAAAGGATTTCTAAGCAGCATGGGAAACTAGTTGAGATTAGAGGCCACCTATTGTAGTGGTTTCAATTTTCAGTACTTTGTCAAACTGCAAAAATGCCCCCAAACCTCCACTCTTATCTATACCTACTCCCCTTGCAAAGTGACATTGCAGCTCCTCCTTTAAAAAGGTGGGGTCTATTTTCCTACTTGAAGAGACCTTGCAGACTTCCACTCTCCTTCCTAACACCCCACTCCCACCAAATGAACAGGTCCAGGTTGTTCTGTTAGCTAATGAGAGACATGAGGTCTAGTTGCCTTTGACCCTCTATCACTTCAGCTGAAAGCCAGCCAATTCTCAGAAGTAGGATCATCTCCCTGACCTGAAGCTGACCTCAGATGTATGAGTGAACCCAGCCAAGGACAAAAGAAGCTCTCAGCTGAGCCTGAACTAAATTGCCAACACTCAGAATCATGAACTCAATAAAAGGTCATTGTTATAAATCATTAAGTTTAGAGGTGTTTTTCAAACACACACACACACACACACACACACACACACACACACACACCAAACAAACAAACAAACAAAAACACCTAAAAACCTTGATTCAGGGTTGGAAAATAAGTACTTGAATTTATTTAATCAGCATCTTGGACTCTTCCAGAAAGTGGGCAACAGGAAAAAGAGGCAAGAAATTAAAGGAGTTCCAGAAAGTGTTTGTAAAGCAATTAAACATGCAATCCAGATAGGCAGGGAACAGAAATGAAGCCATGAATTGGCTGATAGACTAGACTAAAATTGAGGGAGGGAGAAAGAATTATAGGACTAGAGTAACAAACATATGCCTTGACTTTTCAGACATGCCCTAAATATAAACACTGGTGAACAAACAAACAAGCCTTTCATCTAAATCTAAACTTTGTTCATTATTTATTAACTATCACCTTGATTGCAAAAATATGATTAATTTAATGTATGTTTCTGAACACTGTAACAGAATTTCTAAAAGGAATATTTTTTAAAAGAACACATTTTACTTGAAGAATTAAAACATTCTATATGTATTCAAGTTAGCATATTATGATTAAAATGTCATTCATTTTAATGCACTTTTTAGGGAATATGTTAATTAGTCATAGCTTGCCTTGAAAAGAACACATTATTTATGCTGTATGAAAATAGGAAAAAATAACAAAGTGTGCCATTTCATGAAATCCATTGGTCTGAACATGAGAAAGAAGACAAAGGATTTGCAATTTGTTCTCCATAAGCTTCTGAACTTCTGAAATGAAGTGATTTTAACAGCCCTTGCCCAATCATAGTTGGCTGTCAATAAGCATATTTGCATGTTTATTTGCTGCATAAGAAACAGACTTCATCCAGTATTACTGAAAATCATGTACTGTACTTCCAAATGTACTACCAAATACAACTTACAGTAAATGCCTCACAAGATTCTTTGTTAACTACAAGCTGTGTCATCTCTCAGAGCAGCTAGGCATGGCCAAGATATGGCAATGATGATAAGGAAAGAGACTTGGTGATTTAGCATTCAATATACAAATTTCCATCTTGTATGCACAACAGAAAATCAGTTTGAAGTCAAAAATTATCTCCTAAGAACTGGTCAGTTTTTACATTATGACTAAGCCAGATTCATTTCCTTATTAAGAAAGTCCTCCATTGAGAATCAAGATGACAGCATAGGTAAACACTGGTACTCATCACCTCCCACAACCACATCAAAATTACAACTAAAATACAGAACAACCATAATTCAGAACTGCCTGATATCTGGCTAAATGGAAGTCCTACAACTAGAGAAGTAACAAAGAAAGCACATTGAGACTGGTAGAAGAAGTGAAGGTGCAGAACGGGCTGGTCCAACACCCACGTGTGGTGTTTTAAATCAGGAGGGATATATCTACTGTGGAGGCCTCCTGTGAGAAGCAATGGGCCCCAGCCCCACAACAGATCCCCAGCCCAGGGTCCCAGAACTGGAAAGAGAAGTCCCCATAACTTCAGGCTGTAAAAATCAATGAGGATTATGGCTGAGTGACAGGTAGGCCCATGGTCAGCAAACCACGGCTCGTGAGCCACGTGCAGTTCTTTGGCCCCTTGAGTGTGGCTCTTCCACAAAATACCACGTGTGGCCGCGCACGTAATGTGCAATTGAACCTTCGTGGCCCATGTGCAGAAGTCGGTATTTTGTGGAAGAGCCGGTATTTTGTGGCTCATGAGCTGCAGTTTGCCGAGCCGCAGTTAGCCGACCACTGACATAGGCTGATGGAGACACAGGTGTTCCTCTTAAAGAGCCATCACACAAACTTACATGGTCCCACTTCCTCTGAGCTCCAGTACCTGGCAATGGCTTTGGGGGAATCTAGAGGCTTATGGGGAGGAACTGGACTGTCTAGCAGTGGGGAAGGAAATCAGTGGTGGCTTTCTCCAAGACAAAGGTGCCCACAGGGGTCATTGTTCCTGTGCTAGGACCTCCTCCATTGAGAGCTGACTGGCAGCCATATCTGAATTTCCATCAGCATCACCCATACTGTTTGCTCTGCACTATGAATTCCCTAAGACCCCTCCCCATCCAATTTTCAGCCCCACCCAAGCTGTTTGCAGCTGCTTTTACATATGAATGGCTTGTCCTGGTTCAGGCTTCAGACTTTGCTAAAATCTCTCAAACAAGCAGCAGCTTGAGTCAGCATGACAAAAACCTATCAGTTAAAGGCCCAAGACCCAGCACTAGCACCAGCTTGCCTTACTTCACTGCTGTGCCTCACCTGGGTACTTCCTAGCCCGATACAAATAGGAGCCATGTGCAGATTTCTCTCTAGCTCCTGCCAGGTAGCCCCAGGCAATGACTGACTTTCTACCTCCCAGGAGGCCCCAGAGTCAGTGCACCTAGAGGACAGCTTCAGATAATACCAAGTTACAGCTTTACACATCCACAAATGACACACTCAAGGGGAAGACTCAGTGAGCACCAAAGCCCCACTGAAACAAGTCCTGCCCCATAGGGGTGTCCCCTGCACAGCAAGTCCTGCTCCACTGTAGACACAGCTGGCTCTCATAGCCAATTGGACTGGAGGTCAGTTCTTCTCAGTGATGTCAACAGCAATCAAGGCTCAACTACAACAAGACAGTGCACACAGCCCACACAGGGGCACACCTGAAGTTCCCAGCTCAGGTGACTGGGGAAGCTGAGCTTCTGGGCCAACTCTACCAATTTCAGGAGACATAACAGCTCTACCAATACATAGAAACAAACACAGGAAAGCAGCCAAAATGCAGAGACAAAGAAACATATTATAAATGAAGAAATGGAAGCAAGCAAACTACTGGATACAGTTCAAAACCATGATTATAAGGTTACTCAAAGATCTTAATGAGAACTTCAAGGAACTTAATGAGAGCCTCAAGGGACTTAACAAGACTTTCAAGTATCTTAGTGAGAATGTCAAAGACATGAAAAAGGACCAGTCAGAAATTAAGCATACACTAACTGAAATAAAGAATAATTTACAGGGATTTAACAGTAGAGTAGATAATCCCAAGAACCAAATCAACAATTTGGAATATGAGGAAGTAAAAACGCACAATCAGAAGAGCAAAATGAAAAGGTAATCCCAAAACATGAAGGTAGTGTACCAACTTCAAGTGTACCAACATTCATATTATGGGGGTGCCCAAAGGAGGAGATAGAGCAAGATATTGAAAACCTATTTGAAGAAATAATGACAGAAAACTTCCTCTACCTGGTCAATGAAATAATAACCTTTTTGAAGAAATAATGACAGAAAACTTCCTCTACCTGGCTTACAAGTCCAGGAAGTGCAGAGTCCCAAACAATAGGAACCCTAAGAGGCCTACACCAAGACACATCATAATTAATATGCCAAGGGTTAAAGACAAAGAGAGGATTTTAAAAGCGGCAAGAGAAAAACAAACAGTTACCTCACGGGCGAGCCCATATGACTGTCAGCTAATTTCTCAACAGAAACTTTTCAGGCCAGAGGGAGTGGTAAGAAATATTTAAAATGATGAAGTTCAAATACCTACCATCAAGATTACTCTATCCAGCAAAACTATTGTTTAGAATTGAAGGTCAGATAAAGAACTTCACAGACAAGGAAAAGCTAAAGGAGTTTATGACCACCAAACCAGTATTACATGAAATGTTGAAGGGTGTTAAGAAGAGGAAGAAGAGCCCTGACTGGTTTGTTTTTTTTTATAAAAAAAGGAACTCTTACCATTTGTGACAATATTGATGGACTTGGAAAATATTATGCTAAGCGAAATAAGCCAGAGAAAGACAGGTATCACATGAAAATAAATGAACAAGAAATCTAATGAATAAAATCAACTGATGAAAAAAATAAAATCAGAGGCATGGAAACATGGAACAGTCTGATAAAGCTCAGAGTGAAGGGGAATGGGGGATGGGAAGATATATAATCAAAGACCTATGGACACAGACAATAGGATGGTGAAGGCCTTGGGTGAGGCAGAAACTGGGTTGAGGGGTACAATGGGGAGAAAAGGGGGATATCTGTAATACTCTCAACAATAAATATTTTTTAAAAAAGAAAGTCCTCTTTATATCCACAAGTACCCATCAAATTCTATTTCTTCTACAAATAGACTAGGGGCACTCTCAATGTCTCTCCATAAAACAGTAATTGTCTCAATCACTATCTTCATATATCCAAGTCTCTCTCTCTCTCTCTCTCTCTTTCTCTCTCTCTCTCTCTCTCTCTCACACACACACACATTTCATTCTCTGTATGGATGCCTAGTAAGAGAAGAGATCAACAAGTAAGAACCCTACATTCTTCTACTCTTTGGGAGAACCTGTCTTCTGAGAAAAAAAATTCCCTCCCACAGACATAGCCTTGGCAAAAGAAACACAAAGTGTGCTTCATTATATAAGCCTATCTAGTCTATCTTTTCAATACAAAATAGAAAGAAAAAGGCGAAGAAGGTAACATTTACTAAGCACCCAAAATTTTGCCAAATACGAGTTAGAATCTTTTGCATAATATCATTTGATTTTTCTAGCAAATCTACATATTAGAAATGAGCAACCCCAATTTCTGGGTGAGGAAATCAATCCTCAAAGAGGAGTAAAATCAACTCACATTGACATAGCTAACAAAGAGCAGAATAGAGAATGTTGTCACTGACCTAGATTCAGGACAACACCTAGGTAGTCATAGCTGCTGAACTACATACACATGCATGCACACATGCAGACTGCTAAACATCTTTTCACTCCCCCCTCAAACAACATATATTGTAGTGGAAAGAACACTGAAATAAGATTCTGGTCTCAGGTTTTTAGGTGTAGTTATTTCCCTAATTAGCTTTTGTAAACATTCTTAAATTTTCTGAGCCTAATAGTTCTCATCTATTAAATAAGGATGTGGTTTCTAAGTCTCTTGTCATTCTAAAATATCTTCACTTCCTCTTTTCCTCTTAATCATTGCAAGTCCAGTATAAACTATTGTATGCACTAATTGGCATTCTTAGAACATGTCCTTCTGAAACACAGAAGATGTTCATCTTTCTTTATGTATGTCTTACAGCCTGTTGTGCTGATACATGATTTAATACTGGCCAATAACTGTCAAACTCACCACCACTCAGCCATCTCAATCCACTCATCTGCTTCATGACATAGTCCAATGCTGATCCTTATTGCTAACTTTGTGAGACTCAGTGCAGATTTCTCTCTAGCTCCTGCCAGGAGGCCCCCGAGTCAGTGCACCCAGAGGACAGCTTATAATAAAGTTGAGGGTCAAGTTATTGTAGAGTTTCTGCTTACAGAACCACTCTTTGGAGAAAGTTTTTGTTTTTTGCAAGGCTGCCTGCCTATGCTTCAGAGCAGTGCATTGGGAGAAGATTTCCTCCACATCAAAAGGTATATTCTAAGCAGGAGTATGAGCACCTGGAAAGGAAATACCATTATGACCACACAAATGGAACACACAGAAATGTTTGATCAGAAAGAGTACTGGAATCGGACTCAAACACAGCTTCTAGATGCTTAATCCTGGATAAGGCATTTGACCTTTCAGGCTTTAATTTCAGTGATTAATATGATTTTCTAAAGACAAATATTTGAGGGTAAAATAGGTGCACCTAAACAGTTCTGGTTTCCCCCAGACTATTCACTATCCCTCTCTGATCTCTATTCAAATCTCTAACACCTATTCTTTAGTTCCTATTTCACTAAGACAGCAACAATTATAAGAAAACATCCACAAGTTTCCAACACATCTCCTAATCTGCCTGCATCTGTGCTCATATACTGACTTTCTTCCTATTACAGTGAAAGTTGTAAGTCCAAAATAAGATCAGCCACGCCATTTGTGTTGCAGATCCTGAGCCCCTTTCCCAAAGGCTCTGCTCCTACAGTTATACTTTTCTTCCCTGTATTACATATTTATGCCTCCTCCTGGATCATTTCCATCAACAAACTTTTTCTCATGTTTTAGGATAGCTCTTCTTAAATTAAAAAAAAGTAAAAATACTTAAAATAAAAACACTTTGGCCCATGTTCCTCTCCAGATACCTCCCAATTATTCTTTCAGAAAAGTTTCTTTAAAGAGCAGTGTAGCCCTGCCAGAGTGGCTCAGTGGTTGAGCATTGTCCCATGCACCAGAAGGTCACTGCTCGATTCCAAGTCAGAGCACACACCCAGGTTGCAGGCTCCATTCCCAGTAGGGAGCATGCAGGAGGCAGCCAATCTATGATTCTTTCTAATCATCAATGTTTCTATCTCTGAAATCAATAAAAACATATTTTAAAAAAGAGAGCAGTCTGTATTTTCCTCCAATCTCTTCTGAACTGACTCAATCATCATTTTTTTTCTCCTTTAATTATTCCATTTCTTATCCCACTTGACAGAGTGGACCACTCCATCCTTCCCTAGCTTTGTGACATCACACAGTCCTGATTTCCCTCCCATTTCAATGGTTGTTTCACCTCAGAGCTCAATATTCTCTCTGCATAACTAACTGCACTCTCATGATGCTAAACATCACCAGTATCCTAAGAACTCCAAAATTTATATCTCAAACTTCTTCTATGAACACCAGACTCATATATCTAATTGCCTACCCGTGATCTGGAAAGGCATTATAGTATAATGCTTCAGGCTATGGGCTTCCTATACAACCACAGCCAATAATGAACGTGACAGTACTACAAGAAACTCATCATTCCTGACAGTACAGACCTCCTCTGTGAACAACCTTTGCACTAGAGCTCCATTTGCACGAGTGCCGAGAACTTCCTCAGAGCTGCACCCCAGTCCGAGGCAATTTTCTACTGAAGGCAGTCTGTCAGCCAAATGTACTCCCTTTGCAAATATTGTGTTGAAGCAAAATTTGATTGGCCCATAGAGGCTACAACATAAAGCTCAGAGACACCACCACTGGCAGAGAAGTGCCTCTTCCTCAGAGGTCCGAGTCTTAGTTGGAGGTGGGGATGGGAAGCCACGTTTAAGCTCTGAAGTTTTAATCATTCAGCCTCTTCCCTTCCCAGCCCTACAGATGATAGCTACTTCCTTTATTGCTACTTTTGTGACACTTGAGAATGCTCTTTTGACCTTTTCAGTCAGTTATCTGGTTAATAAATTTATACCTAATTTTATTTTTTTAAATAATTCTTTTTTCAAAAAAAATTATATTTTACTGATTTTCCACAGAGAAGGGAGAGGGGGATGACATTCCAACCAACTGAGCCACCTGGACAAGGCTTTAGTTTTATATATTTTTTTAATTCTTTATTGTTGAAAGTATTACATTTGTTGGCCTTTCCCCCCACCCTCGCCCCACCCCATTGACCCACTACAGCCCACCACCACTACTTGCCCCAGGCCTTCACCACCTTACTGTCTGTGTCCATAGGTTATGTATATACGGATATAAGTTATTTGGTTGATCTCTTCCCACCCACACCCACCTTCCCTCTGATATTTGACAGTCTGTTCCATGCTTCTATGTCTCTGGATGTATTTTGTTCAACAGTGTGTTGTTTT
>NW_006284333.1:99841-107691 GCF_000327345.1 Myotis davidii | reverse complement strand
CAGCTTCTGGCTGAGCGGTGTTCCCCTGTGGGAGCACACTGACCACCAGGGGGCAGCTCTTGTGTTAAGTGTCTGCCCCCTGTTGATCAGTGCACATCATGGGGACCGGTGGTTTTGCCATTGGGACAAAACTGGTTCTCCGACATCCCCTGAGGGGTCCCAGATTGCAAGAGGGCATAGGGCAGGCCGAGGGACCCCACCAGTGCATGATCAGGGCCGTTGAGGGACACGGGAGGTTGGCCAGCCGTGGAGGGACCACAGGAGGGCTCCAGGGCATGTCCGGCCCATCTTGCTCAGTCCTGATCAGCTGGACCCCAGCAGCAAGCTAACCTACTGGTCAGAGTGTCTGCCCCCTGGTAATCAGTACACATCGTAGCAACTGGTCGACTGTCTGCCCCCTGGTGGTCAGTGCATGTCTTGCAAGCAGTTGAGTGGCCTTAGCATATCATTAGCATATTATGCTTTGATTGGTTGAATGGATGACTGGACACTTACCATATCAGGCTTTTATTATATAGGATGAATACAAGGTCATTGGTTGATCACCTCCCACCCACCTACCCTCCTCACCTTCCCTCTGAGATTCCACACTCTGTTCTATGCTTCCATGTCTCTTGATCCACTCTGTTCATGTTTATTTTGTTACTGAGATTCCACATGAGTGCTATCATGTGATACTTGTCTTTCTCTGACTGACTTATTTCAGTTAGCTTGCTACTCTTCTGGTACCCCCATGCTGTCTCAAAGGGTAAGATACTCTTCTTTTTTCACTGCTGCATAGTATTCCATGGTATAATGTACCACAGCTTTTTTATCCACTCATCTACTGATGGGCACTTGGGCTATTTCCAGATCTTAGCTATTGTAAGTTGTGCTGCTATGAACATAGGGGTGCATACATTCTTTCTGATTGCTGTTTCAGGTTTCTTAGGATATATTCCTAGAAGTGGGATCCCTGGGTCAAACCTCCACATCGTCACCAGCACTGGTCATTTGTTGATTTGTTGATGGTAGCCATTCTGACAGGTGTGAGGTGATAGCTCATTGTCATTTTAATTTGCATCTCTCTGATAATCAGTGACTGAGCTGATCATATGTCTCTTAGCCACTTTAGAGAAGTGTCTATTTAGGCCCTTTGCCCATTTTTTAATTGGATTTTCTGTCTTCCTTTTGTTAAGTTATATGAGTTATATTGTATGAGTTCCTTATATATTTTGGATATTAACCCTTTATCAGATATATCATTGCCAAATCTGTTCTCCAATACAGTGGGCTCCCTTTTCATTTTGCTGATGGTTTCTTTTGTTGTGCGGAGGCTTTTTATTTTGATGTAGTCCCATTTGTTTATTTTCTCCTTAGTTTCCTTTGCCCTAGGTGCTGTATCATAAACATATTGCTGTGAGAGATGTCTGAGATTTTGCTGCCTCTAGTTTTTCTATGATTTTTATGGTTTCCTGACTTACATTTAAGTCTTTTATCCATTTTGAGCTTATTATTGTGCATGGTGTAAATTTTTGGTCTAGTTTCATTTTGCTTGTATGTATCTGTCCAATTTTCCCAACACCATTTATTGAAGAAACTCTCTTGACTCCATTGTATGCTTTTGCCTCTTTTGTCAAATATTAATTGAGCGTAATGGCTTGGGTCAATTTTTGGGGTCTCTGTTCTGTTCCATTGATCTATGTGTTTGTTTTTGTGCCAGTACCAGGCTGTTTTGATTACAGTGGCTTTGTAGTATAACTTGAAATCTGGTATTGTGATTCCTCCAACTTCGTTTTTCTTTCTCAAGATTGCTGCAATATTTGGAGTCTTTATTTATTCCACATAAATTTTTGAAGTATTTGTTCTACATCTGTGAAATATGCTGTTGGTATTTTAATAGAAATTACATTAAATCTGTAGATTGCCTTTGGCAGTATGGGCATCTTAATTATGTTGATTCTACCAATCAATGAACACAGTATAGTCTTCCACTTGTTTACATCTTTCTCTATCTCTTTTTTCAATGTCCTGTAGTTTTCTGAGTACAGGTCTTTTGCCTCCTTGAGTAAGTTTATTCATAAGTATCTTAATTTTTGTTGCAATGTAAATGGGATGGTTTAGTTTCTCTTTCTGAGAATTTTATACCTAATTTTTAAAAATAATTATTTTAAATTATCTCTGTTTTTTTTTTTTTTTTAAAGGTGTTTCTCTCTGGATTGGATCCTTCCTGGTGACAGCATTATCTAATGACTTTTTTTTTTGGGGGGGGGATGATGGCAACTTTATTTCACCAACTTTGAGCCACATCCCCTACATATGAACATATTCCTCCTTACTCCACTGTTATATTCTATCACAACTGCATCTTACATAAGTTCAATTTTTATTATTTTGACTATGCTAAAAGCTTGTCTCAACCCAACCTTATAGTCTATTCTTTTTTAAAAAAATATATTTTATTGATTTTTTACAGAGAGGAAGGGAGAGGGATAGAGAGCCAGAAACATCGATGACAGAGAAACATTGATCAGCTGCCTCCTGCACACCCCCCACCGGGAATGTGTCCTCAACCAAGGCACATGCCCTTGACAGGAATCGAACCTGGGACCCTTCAGTCTGCAGACTGACGCTCTATCCACTGAGCCAAACCAGTCAGGACTATAGTCTATGCTTTAGTTATATTTCCTTCCACAATCAGGGCTTCTTGGTTTTGTTTGACTTATTGTCTTGATTTCTATATATTATACCTTTCTTCACCTCCACTAGCATCCTTCCTTGACAACACAAATATTGCCTCAACTACATTCTAATACATTTTTGTATTTTATTGTCATCACTGTCCCAAATACTTTTCTCTTAGGCCTTTTGATCTTCTCTAGAATTCTGGTTGCTCCTTAGGCCTGCTGTATAGCAGCAGTTTTCTATGGAATTCCCATTACCAGCTCCCATCACCCTACAGATACTTGTAGCCACCGTTTGGCAGGTTGGATCCTCTGTTTACATGTGTTTATAAACAAATTCATGTCAAATGTAGAATACAGCAGCTGATGAAAAGTGTTCATCAATAACATACATTTTAAGGCTAAAAGAAATAAATATGAAGCATGTAAAGATTTCAGCTGAAGTAATGGGAAAGTCAAGACAGGAAAAATATACTAACAAAATGACAGGTCATGAAGTGACTTTTAGACTCCAATGCATATTCCATCTTCTTCAGTGTTGGTCCATAGGAGCCTGAATAACAGGAGAAATGTGTCAGGTGTTCACCCACTGGAAAAGTAACTTCAAAGAAACAGAGTCCCATTTCAATTATGTGCTCAGATTATGTTGAAAACAGCAATATCACAAATCAAATAAGAATGTTTCTAATTGTGCTTCATAATCTTGCATTTGAAGAAAATGTAATGAACCAGAAACCTGCACTCGTATGTATCTGTTTCTTTTTGGAAACTGAGATATTGGCCAGGTCTATGTGACAAAAATAACTAGGACAGTAAATGTTACTTTAGTAACTGAAATAACTTGGTTCAATTGATTTTGAACCTCATTTTATAAATAGAGTCACATAGAAATAGATTCCAGAGCCAAAGTAAAATGACAACAAAACAATTTTCAAAGAGGGAGAAAGGAATAGGCAAAAATGCCAAGGAGAAAGATATAATATCAAGTTCAATTCACCCCCAAAATGACATCGCGTCATGCAGGACAAAAACAGATTGATTATAACAAAAAGTTGATTGGTTTGCCTCTTGATGAGGAAAATGAAGAGGGCTATCAGCTATTTTGACAAGAAAGGAATTACATGCTTTAAACAACTGACCTGAGTTTGTAATAGAATCATGATGAAATTAAAATGAAGCTTAAATAATAGTGCCAACTACACAATCCTTTTAGTACTTGAAAGTTAGCCTTTTAAAACTAAGCCTTCTCCAAATATGGTCAGAGTAGCTGCGCCACTTTCTGTTGTTATTTTAAAAGCTACCACGAGGGGGCAACGTGCCCAGGCCTCGCAGAGGCTTCTTTCCCATTCAAAGCCTCAGACAAGGTTTTTTCAGGCAACAGCTCAGATTTTTCCGCATTGCAAGTGAGTCTGCGCGGCCCCGCAGCTCAAAATTAGTCAGCATCCGCTGACGTCCGAAACTTACATAACTCTATGTGCGTTATTGCAGAGGTTCTCGACCCTGACTGCATTGGCGTCACCTAGGACGCTTTAAAGACAATGTTGCCCAGAGAGTCTCAGAGTGGGGCAAGTATCAGTATATTTTAAAAGCTTCCTAAAGCGACGCTGCCAAGGATGAACACCCCATGCAACCCAGCCCAGCCCCAGCCCCAGCCCCAGCCCCAGCCCCAGGGTATTAGCAAACAGCAGGTAGGCGTTTGAGGATTTCACATTTGTGTGAGTGGCCTTTCCTTGTTTTATGGTCTCTAATAATGTAGCTTCAGGGAATCTTGTAATGAGGTTGCTGCTTGAATCATCTTTCTATTCCTATTGGTTTAGTCAGCCCAGTATTTAAGACTGAGCTGCCTGTATCAGCCTACTTTTTATTATGTTTATTCTCATCTGGAAACTTGCATGCTTTTTAAAGGGAGCGATGCTGTTTTATTATTATCTCTGATGAATGACTGCTAAATAACCTGTAGCAGAGGACGGTGGCAAACTGTCATTTCAGCTCAAGGCCACCAACATGGCTTTAATGTAACAGGCAGAAATGCAGATCCTATGAACAATGATTGAGTTAATAAGGAGGGGAGGGGCCTGCTGTGATTAACTCATATCTCACCACTTCAATTTTGACTTTACGGGTACCACACAAATAAAACACTTTGGAACTCAGAGTGAGTCTTTGTGAAAAATTAAAGATTTGTCTTTCAAGCCATGAAAAGCTAAATCTGAAAATCAGACTTTGACAGGTAGGAAAAGGAGAGGCTGAGGCATACTAAAGTTCTCTTCCTACAGTTTGGCGAATGTGACAGTCTGGTTTATATGATAACCTGCTTTACCTAGGTTATCTATTGTTTTACTAGTACATAGCACCTGGAAAACAGAGGCTTTTAGTCAGACAAATGTCCTTTAAAATATTTATTTTACAAATCGCTTACTAGGCAGCATAAGCAAAACACAACCTCTCTGAGCCTCTTTTTTCTCATGTCTTATAATGGGGATAATCACCACGTCACAGAGCTGTGTGAATGGAATGGGGCAACCACAGAGACAGTGCCATGATAGGTTGCCAATACAAGGCAACTGGTATTAGAGATGACTTTAGTAACTGACATTTCAAAGTCTGGGAAGTCTACGGCTGCTGCAGCTGCCACTGTCGCTGGCCATGGCTTGCTCCCTAGTCAAATCCAGGGTGGTTAGTGTCTGCTTACAAGCCTTATCCTCACTATCCCGTGTTTCCCACTCAGCTGCTGTTCATCATCCTCCACAAATCACCCTTCCCCAGGCTTAATCAGGAAGCATGAGGAAACAACAACCAGGGTTCTTAAGAATCAAACAAATGGTAAAACAAAGACATGTTGAAATGTTATTGTCATCATGTTTAGCATTTGCACACCTCTTGGAATTCTTTAGCAAATTGATTTTCAATTAACACTTCACTGTCAGATTGGGATGGGTCTGTTTTATATTATTCTTGTGGCCCTTGATCATCCAGAAGCAAGGAAGGAAGCAGTATGGAACAGAAAGTATAAATTATACTATGTTGACATTGTATATTTATCTTAACATTTGCTAATTTACATCCAAGTTATCTGGGTAAGCTGCTCACAAGCAGAGATAATGTCTAATTCTTCTTTACATTGTTCATTATTAAAAATTTGTTTTTATTGATTTTAGAGAGAGGTAGGGGGAGAGAGAGAGAGAGAGAGAGAGAAAGAGAGAGAGAGAGAGAGAGAGACATTGATGAGAGAGAAAATGAGAGAGAAACACTGATCGGCTGCCTCCTGTAAGTCCTCACTGGGGATCAAATCAGCAGCCCAGGCATGTCCCTGACTGGGAATTGAACCAGTGACCTCTTCTTGATGCATGGGACAATGCTCAACCATTAAGCCACACCTGCCTTTTTTGCATTATAATCAAGCTCAAAGACTAGTGTCCCAAAATGAAAATTAAAACAAAATTATCCACCCTAACCGATTTGGCTCAGTGGATAGAGCATCGGCCTGCGGACTCACAGGTCCCAGGTTCGATTCCGGTCAAGGGCATGTACTTTGGTTGCGGGCACAACCCCAATAGGGAGTGTGCAGGAGGCAGCTGATCGATGCTTCTCTCTCATAGATGTTTCTAACTCTCTATCCCTCTCCCTTCCTCTCTGTAAAAAAAAAAAACAATAAGATATATTAAAAATAGATAAAAATAAAACAAAATTATCCTTCCATCAAGTTGGCAAAACCTGAAAGGTAATACCCCAATGCTGGCTATAACCCAAACCTTTCTGAACTCGGGATTATGTTTAAAAAGCCTTAAATATGTCCATGCCCTTTGACAGGGCAATTTTATTCATAGCACTTCAACATAATGAATATTTAAGGAATGTTCAAAGTTATAGTTTCAATCTTGACACAGTGCTGCTCATAACACAGGAAAATAAAATAGGATTACAATGAGAGATTTGTTAAATAAGAAATAGTGCATCCATATGGTGAAATACTATATAACCGTTAAACATGATGTTAAGGGAACTCTTTCTTGGCTTTGAAAAGAAAGGTTCACAATATGTTAAGTGATAAAAGCAGAACATAACAGCATGCTCTCACTTTTCAAAAATAAAAAATAATATATACCTGAAATTATTCTGGAAGACTGAGAGCATATAACCTAAAATGTTAACAACCATATCTTTAGCTGATGAAATGACAAGGGATTGTTTTCTCATTTATACATTTCAGCATTGTTTAATTTCTACAGTAAACATGCATTACTTTTTTTTTTTTTTTTTTTTTTTAAATATTTTTTTTTTTTTTTTTAGAGGGGGGGCCAAAAAATACTGTTACGAAAAAGCATTCTCTTTAAAAGCAGTTTCCATCCTTTTATGGATTTCCTTTAAAATATTGTATTGCAGATGAGAGAAACATCGATCAGCCGCCTCCTGCACATCTCCTACTGGGGATGTGCCCGCAACCCAGGTACATGCCCTTGACCGGAATCGAACCTGGGACCTTTCAGTCCGCAGGCCGATGCTCTATCCACTGAGCCAAACCGGTTTTGGCGCATTACTTTTTATTCAACTAAAATTTAAATATTAACATATTCAGATAAATGGAAAACTACAAGAAGTAATGAAACAGGCACCCACATGAGCTGTATCTCAAATAGATGTTGACATTTTGCCAAAGCTGCTCTCTCTCAATGAAAAAGAACAAGAAACCTCTAAACTCCCACTCACCGAGTTTTCTGTTTTCTGATTCCCCACACATAAGCACTACCCTCACAGTTGATGTGCATAATTCCTGTGAATATGATTTTCTGCATAAGTATAGTCATCCCCTCGGGGATGTCGGACTGCTGGTTTTTGCCCAATCCCCTGAGGGTTGCAGTAGTGTGCAAAGAGGCCAGCGGCCAGCGGCGGCGGGGGGGAAAGCCCAAGCCCAGGCTGGGCGCAGCGCTGCTTCTGCTCATCCCGTCCCCGCTGCACCTGTCACCACCACTCTGTAGCACTGCCTTGGAGGCAGGAAAGGCTCCTACTGCTGCAGTTGGGCTTGCCAGCTGTGAGCCTGGCATCTGGCACCTGTCGGTCAGCTGAGCGGCGCTCCTGCTATGGGAGTGCACTGACCACCAGGGGGCATCTCCTGCATTAAGTGTCTGTCCCCTGGTGGTCAGTGTGTGTCATAGCAACCAGTTGATCAGTCATTTGGTCATTTAGTCC
>NW_006284333.1:90736-98971 GCF_000327345.1 Myotis davidii | reverse complement strand
GAGAGAGAGTTAGAAACATCGATGAGAGAGAAACATGGATCATCTGCCGCCTTCACACCTCCCACAGGGGATATGCCTGCAACCAAGGCACGTGCCCTTGACCAGAATTGAACCCGGGAGTTTTCAGTCCACAGACCGACACTCTATCCACTGAGCCAAATCAAATCGGCTATGGCAAGATATGAAAATTTTTAAACAAGAAAGTATTAATTTCTTATGAACCCAATTTAAAGAAACCACACTTTAGATTTACAAGAATAGGGAAAAATAATGATTTTACCCTAAATTTAGGTAAGCCAGGATTTAACATTTTTCTTCTTTTTATAAGTTTTAAAGACAAAGAATCTAATGAGTGAATTTACTCTTAAACTTTACCAACCATGATATGTTCAATTCAGATAATCTTGTAAAGAGATAAAGTTTGGGTGTCTGCTGCTAGCTTAAACTAACAAAATGTTTAATCCTATTTTGTCATCAAAATAGATAATTTAGGTATAAATTAGATAAATTGTAATGTTGAGTTATCTATCACTCAGCTGTTGTGCAGCAAGATTAACACTTAGACCTGTGGAGCCTAAAGATTTTGTATGTTAAAGTAATTCATTTTGTGGAAATTATGGTGAAAAACATGATTCATAGATTTTCACTGTTCAATGGAGCATTCATTATAAGCTATGTTTTCAATATATATATTCCATGTTTTTAATTTAGAAAGACATTTTTAACAGTTAGTAGACATGTGAACTATGGTTTTTACAGTTTATTGAATCTCAAATTATGAAACCTAAGCTTTTTCACTAAAAAGTCATCATCTTCTAGAAGTTAAGAGAATGGGCATTGAAGCCAGATTGCCTGGGACTGAGTCACAAGTCTGCCGTTTCGCTGTGTGGCTTTAATGAAGTCATTTAACCTCTCCTCTCCTCAGTGTACACATCTGTAAAATGGAATTAATAATAAGACCTTCTTCTTGGGTTGTTAAATGAAGATCAAATGAGTCAATAAGCATAAAGGTTTTGGAAGAGAATGTGGCACAGGATAAGTGCTACTTTAAGAGTTGGCACTAGTCACACTCTCCAAATTAAAATCTTGGTTTCTGGAATTTCTTTAAAGAAGTCCTTAATTCTCAAGTCTGGGAGTACCTAGAACATAATCATTTTAGATATAGGTTTTCTGTAGTTTTGATACTTTCTGTTTTGTGTTCTTGGTCATTTATTTTGTTATTTGATTTATTCATATGTCAGAATGATCAACAAGGTCTGGAAGTTTGTTCTTGAATCTATTTTTATTTGAGAGAATTTCCATAAACTTTATTTGTGAAAAAGGTGTTATTAGTTTAATTTGCTAGCGAGAATGCTAGCTACCCAATTATCATTTGCATTGCTTATTTTCACTTGCAATAGATGACTTTTATTGCTATTTTTGTTTTATTAGCCATGAACTTGCTTTTTTTCCAACATCCACAATTTTGTCTGACATTTAGTTCTTCAGGAATTTAGCCATTAACAGCTGTCAGAATGTAATCTCACTATCAACACCACAAAGAAAATGTAATCTGCAAAGCAGAAGATTCAGAAATATAAGATGTTCAGAAAGAGCACAGGCGTTCTTAACATGTCCTCTTAACAAGCTTGGTGCCCTTCTACTTGGATTGCGAAGGACCATGTAAGATAAAGGGCAGAGTCAAAACAGGCTGCCTATAAATATTAGAGGAACAAGCACAGAGTATTGTTATTGTTATCACGTTAATTGGTGACTGTTAAGGTGAAAAACATTCAAACCTGTAAAGAATTTTTGTGAGTTTCTTTGAGCCAAACTATCGACAATTGCCGGGAAGCAGTATTTCAATGAATTGAGATAATGCTCCGGAGAATGGAGGGTTACATCTGTATTTATACATTGCAATCAAAGGAAGGGACGTAGGTGGGTTACATGAAATCCATTGGTGATAGACTAGACAGGCGGGAGAAAGCAAAGAGGGGAAACCCCTGGAATTGTATAAAAAGCAAAATGATAGACACATACTTAGGTGGGTGCAGGAACAATTCACATAATAACAATGAAGGAATTGGTGGTATCTGTCCTGGCGCCCAGCACATTAGGTTGTGCCCCAGCGGGTCTAGAAAAAGGGAAATTACAAGTTACCCAGACATTTCAAGAGTATGTTATTATAGATGCAAAAAGACAGATAGGCTCAGTTAAGGTAAAGGTTGACCTTGTCAGTGAAGATACCGGCCTAGGAGGTGACTACCCACCATAACTGCTATTAGTTAAAGTTTAATTTCAGACCATCGTTTGTGGTTATTTTAGGTCTCTGAGTTTGCAAGACCACCAGGCAGGCCTTCCCTGAGCTTGTCAGGTGAGCATGTGGCCCCTTTCGTCCACAACTCTTAACTATCCTGTACCCACCTAAGTAAAAGAAGTGTGTCTATTGTTTTACTCTTTATCCAATCCCAAAGGTACCCTGCTTTGCTTTCTCCCACCTCTCTAGTCTATCACCAATGGATTTCATGTAACCCACCTACATCCACTTCTTTGATTGTAATGTATAAAAATAGGTGAAAAACCACCATTCTCCTGAGCATTATCCCAATCCGTTGAGATTCTGCTTCCTGGTAATTGTTGACAGTTTGTCTCAAATAAATTCACAAAAATTCCTTACAGGTTTGAATGTTTTTACGTTAACATTACTTGACGTAGTAGTGGCAGAATTCCAAAGAAGCTCACCCAGGACCATCCCATGAACCTGGACCTGGTGTTAATGCAGGGGAAAATAAGACATTTAGGGGGGTTAGCAATCTGAATCTGTGCCAGTAACCTGCCTTCTGACGTATACCCTTGCTTGCCAATAAACGTACACTCTTACTTGCCGATAAACTCCATTCTTATCTGTGAGGCCTGTCCTGCCTTGCAGAACCTGTGTCCTGGAATACTCCCATTTTACAGGGGCCGTAAACCATGAGCCATATACAACCCCGGAGGGGCTGGCACCAGTGCTGGCAGGCCTCTGGGTGTGGTCTCACTTCCCCCATCCCAACTCATGGAGGGCTGCAAAGCCCACCAAGGGTCTGGAAGTTTGACCCATATTTGGGGGACAAAGGAACTAAGGGTATAAAGGGAAAGTTTCGTCCATATTCATCACTCAGGATTTGGAGACTGACTCCCCTGAGTCACAGCACTAGTGCAATCTCCAATAAAGGCTATTCTTCTGAATATCCTCTAAGTGCCAGCTGATTAATTCTCCTGCGCCACCTGGCAGCTTATCTGCAACATTAGGATCTAGCAAAGGGCCCATTGAGCCCACCGGTTCTCTGCCTATTGGGTGCACGTGGGTGAGTTGTCTCTGGGATCCGGGCCCTTCCCTTGCTTTTTGGCCGAAGGTCTGACTTTATTTGAGCTGTGTTTTAAAATCCTCAAGGCGGAACTAAGGTTAAGGCAGAACCCAGGCTAAGGAAGGACTGGAGGAAAAAAATGGGTGGCTGGTTTTCATTTTGGCTTTTCAATTGGAATTGCTTTGTGAGAATCTGAGCAAAAAAACCTTCGCCGTATAAATGAGAGCTGAACTCATTCAGCTCCAAAGATAAAGGGGCCCATCCTCCCTGCAGTCCAATTCTCGGGTGCTCTTAGGTGACTAGTAATCATTGTGGAGGTGTCAGAACTGCAGGAGCCCCATAGGGAACTCCCAACTGAACTGTAATTAACTAACCAGCTCATCCAGGGGCCACCATAACGCTCGGTCTGCCAGGGCCCCTAACCCTTGTGGTTGTTTTATTTTTTTAATCCTCACCCAGGTATACTTTTCCATTGATTTTTAGAGAGAATGGAAGAGAGAGGGAAAGACAGAGAGAAACATTGATGTGAGAGAAACACATCTATTGGTTGTTTCCTGCATGTTCCCTGTCCAAGGCCTTGGCCAGGGAGGAGCCTCCAACTGAGATATTGAACCTGGGACCCTTTGGTCCACAGGCTGTTGCTCTATCCACTGAGCCAAACTGGCTATGGCCCCTTCCAGTTGTTTTAGACAGCTGGGAGAGAAACTGAGTCCACACTTGACCCACTACATAACATGTCTAAAAAATTTGCTCAGACTACACATATACAAAAATAAAAACTTAACTTGGGAAATTGTGCCTCTAAGGCTAAAAGATCCCAAACCCCAGCCCTCATTTAATACTCCTGATAGGAAGCCTTTACTTGCAAGTGCTTTACCAAAATAGGAAGATTTAACTAGAAAATATCAACTTAGAAATGGCCAAAATGCAGTTGTCTTTGGATAACTACATTAATATTTTGCATGCAGAAATTAGAAAAATGCCATCTCTAAAATTAAACTGAATGACTATATGGGAAGTATATCTTGATTTGGAAATTAGAAACTTCTAAGGAGGAGCATAGAAAAAATATTCTTCCAAAAAAAAGATGAAAATGAGAAATTTTAAGGACTGTCTCATAACTATTCTGAAGTTAATAAATGACTACACCCCATTCCCCCTTCCTTTCTGAGGTTCCTTCTCTGGACTTGCCCTTTCCTCTCCCTTCTCCCTCCGCCGTCCTTCTCCTCTACTACCACTGACTTGAAGGAAAATGACAATAGGAATCCTAACAGCTCCCTTTGGAAAAAGCTGGTCTCAGCTAGAGAGGAACCAGCAATTGTCCCTGACTTTATCCGGGACCCTGGTGGGTTCACAAAACTTAACTGTTAGAACATGTACTCCTGGCTATTCTGACCTACTCTAATTAACACACATACTGGTTTCTGAGAGCAAGGCAACAGAATTACTAAACAAGGTCTGTTGTAAAACTATAGAGGAGTCTTTTTCTGTAAAAAAACAAACAAAAAAAACACATAAGAAAGATTGTTTAAAAAGAAAACCTGAAGTGTGATTTACAAAGTGAAAACAGAAGCAAACATAGGGCTGTTCCAGGACTATGAGAGGATATTTCCCCCTTCTTCTTACTAATATTTTAGGAGAAATTTAAATTATCATAAAAGGGGAAGTTACTAAGGCCATTGTATATTCCGGTGCTACTTTATCTGTTATTAACCCTACCTATCTAAGTTTCCCCCTTCCTTGGAGTAAAGCTTCTATAGGGATATCTGAGCAACCAATGGCTGTTGTAAAATCAGAACCTGCCCCCCTTTCAACTAGGGCCTGTTAAGGGACAACATATATTTTACTGGTCAAATCAGCCCCTAATTAACCTGATAGGGAGAGATTTTTAAGATCAGTGATGCCCACATATGTTTTTTTCAGGAGGCTAATAGGTATTTAGAACTAAATGAACCAGATAGTGAACAACAAAAAGAAAATGATGATTTTAAAGAAACCCACAAGAGGAAACTAATCTTGAGACTGACCGAATGTTTGCTAACCATCTTTCCTTTATTATTAACTTCCATGAGAGCCTGCGAGTCGCCTTTTCTTTTGGGTATAAACTTTTCAATTGGGAGAAATTTGACTCGGGGTCCCTCAAGAAAAAGGTTAATCTTCTGTTGCAACATAGCCTGGCCACACTATAAAGTGGACAATATGGAAGTTTGGCCAGTTAATGACACCATTATGTGTGGTGCTACGCTGCAGCTAAACATTCCCAGGGAAGTGAATGGAGAATGAGGCCTTCTTAGATAGGCGTGTCTTTTCCATACATGTAAGCTGTTATGAGTCAGAAATGGCACTCAGCTATATGCTACATGTAAACTAGACCTCTCTGTAATTGCTAGAGTCTCAGAGAGAAACATTGCAAAATGGGTGAATTGTTAGTCCTTTGTCAACACCTACCAATCCTTGAGGAACTAAAAGACTGTCCTTGTTTTACGATGCAGATTTTACAGGGTCAAAGGTGTATAACTCAGAATATCAAAGCCCACTAAATCCTTTTACATTCCCAGAAACCTCCCCTATTCAGCTAAAAATTCTATAATTGGCTTTCCAAAACCAAAGTCCCAGGACCTCTGAGATGCAAATACTAGGAACTCTGGTCTGGGTCCTTTTTAAAATACAAATCTCTGGAAAATAGCCCCCTAAACAAATCACTTTTAACTTATTTCAACTATTCCTTTCTAAATTAGTAAATTTTAATTAAGGTTATTGAATTTCTAGATATTGTGAAATAACATGAAATACTGAAACATTGATTGCTTCATAAGTCTTTAAATTTCCCTGCTGTTTTCTTTATTGCCTAAAGTCTGTAAAATAGATTTAAGTTTTTGATAGAATGTCTGGTGCTTGAAGGTGTGTTTCTTGAAAGTGAGAGTGTATTAAAAATGTGTTCATAAATGTCAAGCTAAGGAATGGTCACTTATTTTATTTTGGTTATTATTTGAAATTCAGGCTTGTAGCAGTTCAAAGTTCAAATTAAATTGGGAGAGATTTTTAATCATATCACAACCATATGATTTTTTATCATATGGTTGTAAAATCATATGGTTGTGATAATAAAAGGCATCATGTATGGAGATTCATTTTTGAGGAAAAAAACTCATTTGCTTCTTCTGAAAAAATTAATAATTGGAATTATGTTAAGGCCGTTATATGGTATTTGTCTGTGTAATACTTGTGGTAAATTTTCAGCCTCCGGATGGCATTACTAGGATATAATATTTTATTGGCCTGATTAAAAACAAAGATTAAATACTTATATAAATTAAACAGAATTCTGTGGTCTAGACAAATTTTTTTAATATTAAAACCAGTTTAAGTTTTATTAATGTCTAGGAATAAAATATATGTTCCTAGATTTACAAAGAGTTTATGATATAATCTTTTGGCTAAGTATATTTGACAATTTTTCCAAAGTTTAAATTTTAAGGCTTTTTGAACAAGAGATGACTTTGGGTCATTTTGCTGGGTCCTGGAATGACCCAAGGATTTATTCTTTCTTCTTAAAAGAGATATTTTTAAACTAAATTAGGCTGATTTAATATACATGAAATTACATGAGAAGCTTTGTCAAATAAAAATTAATAATAACTATGTTCTATTTATATACATATATTTTATTAAAATGACTGTTATAGAAAATTCAGTATGCTTCAGAAAGGAACTTGCAAAGATTCAGAGCCAAGTTCAAACAGAAAACTCTCAGGGGTAGCATGTGTCCAGTCAGGGACACCAGGCAAGCCAAGAGTGATAATTCTCTGTGGGGGCATCTGCCAGTGATACTCTGGGTATTTGCGTTTCACATATTGAGAGTTTATAAATTATTTTCAATGCTCAGTGCACTGTGTGCAATAAGCCATGTATCATGTTTTAAAATCCTACATATTATTTATTTTTATATGCTGAAATTATATATTGAATCTAAATATATGCAGATCTTACATTATTCTCTATGTCATTTTACAGTAACTATAATTTACCAAGAAATTGTTGTCTTAGAATGTTACATCTTATAGAAAAGCAAAGGTTTTTTTTATCAATTTCATTATAATAAAATCTATAACCATGCCATTTTTAAGTCTTGTCATTCATGGACAGTCATTGCTTTACTCTAATGCATTTGCAGGTATATCTTTAGAAAAATCTATGAAAAGGGACTTTGACCTCCTCTAGCTTGCAGGCTTCTAAGCAGGTCACATCTTTGAACTGGATGAACATTTATAGAACTTCAAGGAATAACTGAATTCAAAAAACTACTGGCAAATAAAAAGGACAAACAGAAATAACTATGGGGCCAAAATGACTTGAGAATAATTATTCTTATAATTCTGTTTAAAATATTGTTGATTTTTAAATCTTTTGTTTCCCAAATATAAGGAAAACTAAAAAGCAGACATTCTGCATTCTAGGAACTAATAAATTAGGAACATTCATTCCACAGTACTCCCAGGAGACAAAGATTCAAAGACGATGTCAACCGGGAGATTTTTGTTCATTGGGAAATCCTATCTAATAATAGACAAACATGCTAATTAACCATAACTCTGCTACGCTTCCCATTGGCTATTCACCAGGATATGCAAATTAACTGCCAACAAAGATGGTGGCTGGCAGCCACTCAGCTGAAGCAAACATGAGGCTTACTTGCTCCAGTGATGGAGGAAGCCAAGGTTCCCCGCCTGCCACGGCCCAGCTCTGAGCTCCGGAAGCAACAATATTGCAATTATAGAAGCTAAACAAGCACCAGATACCTGCTTTCAGCCAGCTGGCCTCAGAGCTGGAGCCACAACAAAGTTTCAATTACAGAAGGTAAATAAATCCCAGAATTAAAAAAAAGAAAAAAAAGGAGAGACTAGAA
>NW_006284333.1:81981-90245 GCF_000327345.1 Myotis davidii | reverse complement strand
TATGCCTAAGTGGCCATTCGACCATTCAACCACTCAACCATGACACGCACTGACCACCGGGGGCAGACGTGCAATACAGGAACTGCCCCTTGGTGGTCAGTGTGCTCCCACAGCGGGAGCACTGCTCAACTGACCAATGGGTGCCAGATGCCAGGCTCATAGCTAGTGAGTGCAGCTCATAGCTAGTGAGTGGTGCAAACCTCTCCCGTGGATACTCCCCCTATGTGCCACTCCCCCATCTGGACTGGGACCAGGGATCTGGACTGGCATTGGGACTGACAGGGTGTGAGGCCATGGCCACTTTTCGGTCATAGGCATGCTGGTGTCACCCTAGGATGGGCGCACGGGGACCACAGCATAGTGGCAGTAAGCCTATCAAGCAGTGGCAGTGGCAGGCACAGCAGGGCCGGGATGAGCAGGAGCGGCGTGGTGCTCGGTAGAGCTCGGGCTCCTTCCCGGCTGCTTACTGCTTCGCACACTACTACATCCCTCAGGTGATATAGGATTGCCGGTTTTGGATGATCCCAGCAGGCCAGGCCTAGAGACCCCACAGGCCCACTGGTGCATGAATCTAGGCCTCTAGTACATTAATAAAAATCTCTCTCCAGCAGTGTTAAAAGGACCTTACCTTATCAGGTACCTAACCATGAATGGACATTTGCCCCTGTCTCTGACACTCACCTTCATCTCAAGGATGAGAATCTGATGACTTCAGAGGAGTTAGATAGCAATCCCAAGACATCAACAAGGCCTGTATGCTCACAAATTGATGCTGCTCAAACTTTGCTCTTATATCACCTTTTTGTTATTCATTGAATGAATGTAAAATGATTTTTATATTGTTATTATCCTCCTTATGGTTTCCTAGTGGAAACAATATCTGTCTCTCTAGACCCCTTTCCCTATTAGACATGAAAAATTTAACATTGGTACCTGCTAATTATTAAACCTACTAGACAATGATATTCTGATTATCAGCTATGATAATGAAGTTAATGTTTTGTTGGCCACACACTGGTGGTCTTCTATCAGTATAAGCTTTGGTACATTTCTTTTCAGGCTATCCTAGTATATAAAAAGCCAGGGGCCATCACGACCAAAACAACTGGACGGACAACTGAATAGCAGGCTGCGTGGGGCAGCCAAATGACTGAACAGCAGGCTGTGTAGGGTGGCCAGGCTGGCAGGGGGGTTAGTGAGGGATCACCAAACAACTGAACAGCAGGCCACGTGAGGCAACTAATGAAGTTAATGTTTTGTTGGCCACACACTGGTGGTCTTCTATCAGTATAAGCTTTGGTACATTTCTTTTCAGGCTATCCTAGTATATAAAAAGCCAGGGGCCATCACGACCAAAACAACTGGACGGACAACTGAATAGCAGGCTGCGTGGGGCAGCCAAATGACTGAACAGCAGGCTGTGTAGGGTGGCCAGGCTGGCAGGGGGGTTAGTGAGGGATCACCAAACAACTGAACAGCAGGCCACGTGAGGCAACTAGGCTGGCAAGGGGGTTAGTGAGGGACGACCAAATGACTGAACAGCAGGCTACATGGGGTGACCAGGCCAGCAGGGGGTGCAGTTAAGAGTGATCAGGCAGGCAGGTGAGCAGTTAGGATCCAGTGGTCCTGGATTGGAGAGGGTGCAGGCAGGGCTGAGGGAAACACCCATGCATGAATTTCATGCACTGGGCCTCTAGTATTTATTATAAAAGACCTACCTTGGACAAACCTCTCCAAGAACACCTCCCTAATAATTCCCCTGGTAGAATTATGTATGGATCCAATCTAGATAAGTATTTTAGATAAATATTGTCTAAATATAAGAATAGGTGAAATTAACTGCCCAGAAGAAAAATTAGAACTTCTGGATAATAATAGATATTTGCTTCCCCTCAGATCCTTCCTTGTCTAATATTAGACATTTTTTATTCCTAATCAGTGTTACTGGCTTAATATTGTTACTTTTGTTCCTGGTATGTAAATGTTATATTAGATGCAAAAAAAAAAAACATAAGACAAACAGCAAAAAAGACTTAGATCATGGTGGCTCAAAAATTAGAAATGATCCAGAACACTTTTTAATAAGGACATATAGGATTTGACTGCCTCCCATTTACCTGTACCTTTTTTTTGAATAATAATAATTTGACCTTAAGTGCCATCTAAAGTTATGGTCTTGCCCCATCCCCAGTGGTCCACCCTGTTCAGCAAGACAAATGCTGACACGAGACTTCCTAGGTATGAGCCTTTCTAACACCATGGGACTCTGGACTCCATTATCCAACCAAAAGGTTGGTCATCAATGCATCCTTGAGGTTGATTTCTGACCAAAAGGGGGATGTGTAAATGAAAGGGGCCACATGCTAAACTTACAAGCTCAGGGAAGGTCTGCATGGCAGGCTGGCAAACTCTAAGAGCTAAAGTAACCACAATGATGGTCAGAAAATAAAACTTTAACTAAAAGCAATTATAATGGGTAGTCACCTCCTAGACCAGTATCTTCCCTGACAAGTTCAATCTTTGCCTTAACTGAGATTATTGTGTTTTTGCTTTTATAATAACATACCTTTGAAATGTCAGGGCAACTTGTAACTTCCCTTTTTTCCCCCCAGACCCCTCAGGGCATTACCAAATGCCCTGGGTGCCAGGAAAGATATCAAACATTCCTTCATTGTTATTGTTATCATGTTAATTGTTGACTGTTAACTATCCTGTACACACCTAAGTAAAATAAATATGTGTCTATCATCTAACTCTTTATCTAGTCCCAGAAATTTCTCCCCTTACTCCCCCCTTTTGCTTTCTCCCGCCTCTCTAATTTAACACAAATGGATTTCATGTAACCTGCCTATGTCTTCTCCTTTGATAGTAATGTATAAAAATAGGTGAAATCTAAAAAAAAATAATAAAAAAATAGGTGAAATCTGCCATTCTCTGGAGCATTATCCCAATCCATTGAGATCCTGCTTCCCTGCAATTGTTGACAGTTTGGCTCAAATAAACTCACAAAAATTCCTTACAGGTTTGAATGTTTTTACGTTAACACTACTTATTAAATCTGGGAATACTGAGAAAAAGTTGGAAAAATAAGGAAGTTCCCTTCAACTTGATCCCTTTTGGTCCTTGAAAATCTCCTGGTTTTGAGATTCAACTAAAGTCATAATAAAATCATTGGCTATTTATTTAGGTATATATAAGAAGGCAAGAACTGTGATTGATAGATACTTTGCATATTTAAATATTTTATTCCCATTCTACTGAGGTCAAAACCTACCTCTGGAGGTTAAATCACATATGCAAAGTCATGTACCTTAGTAAGTAGCAGAACCATAATTCAATCACTGGCTGTGCTGTTTCCATTTGAATGAGTAATGGTGACAGACAGAGTTTTGGAAAATATGGCTGAGATCTCAGAACACACTGCATACCCACTGACATTTTAGTCAGTTTTCCTTACATGCATACACAGACACAAACACCTATGCATACTTCAAATGCATTTACTGTTAGTATTTTCTTACTGAAATAGCTCTTTGTCTAATCAACATTTTAATTTTAAGATTCAATCCATTATTTATGTTTTTTTCAAAAACAGTGAGAAGACAGAACTACAGACTATATAGAGACTACATATGTAGGTAGGTGTGCGTGTGTATGTGTGTGTGTTCCCCACACCCTCTTCACTGCACCTCCTCACGAAAAGACATAGAACACAAAACAGTTCATGTAAACATTCACTTTCCTGAAAAGCAAATGTGATTTTCTTTGTTTTGAGTTGAGAAAACGGGAAGGAAACAAGGTCATAAAACTTTTCAAAGGCCAAACAATGGTCAAACTAAATCTATGTATATTTATGCTGATTATGAGTCCAGTAGCAAACTTTATATTCAAATCTTTACATTATCCACTTTTTCTAGTATGAACATATAATGTACTTTTCCCCTTTTGCAAAAAAATAAAAATGTATATCTAAAGAATAACTAGACTATAAGAAAAATGGTAATACGATACAGGCTTGAACCAATGTATAATGACATATTCATTATTATAATATCATACAGAATATTTTTCTGAACTGTGCCTATTCATCTCTCTTCCCTCCTCAAATGTGGCAACCACTGATCTTTTCATTGTCCTCACATTTTTGCCTTTTCAGGATGTCATCTTATTGGAATCAAAGTATATAATCTTTTCAGATGGACTTCTTTCACTTTGTAATACGTATTTAAGGTTCTTTGTGCCTTTTCTTGGCTTGATAGTGTTACAGAATTTACCGGGTGACCTAAAAATACACAGGAATACCCGGAGATACAGGAAAAAAACACACATTTATTTTCAGATATTTCACATGTACTAGTACAATGACTCAGGGGTCAGTTCTCCAAATCCTGAGTAAGCCAATATGGAGGAAGCTTTCTCTTTATACCCTTTGGTTTCTTTGTCCCCCATATATGGATCAGACTTCCAGACCTTTCACGGGCTTTGCAACAAGCCCCATGTGTTGGGATGGGGGACGTGAGACCACACCTAAAGGCCTGGTCTGGCACCAGCGCAGATAACTTCCTCCAAGGGTTGTCTATTGTTAATGGTTTATGACCTCTGTAAATGTGAGTATTTAGGTAAACAGGTGTTGCAAGACCAGATAATTAAGGAAGGGGCAGTGACTAGACCAGTGGTCGTCAAACTGCGGCTTGAGAGCCACATGCGGCTCTTTGGCCCCTTGAGTGTGGCTCTTCCTAAGCCTTAGAGTACCCTAATTAAGTTAAAAACAATGTACCTACCTACATAGTTTAAGTTTAAAGAATTTGGCTCTCAAAAGAAATTTCAATCGTTGTACTGTTGATATTTGGCTCTGTTGACTAATGAGTTTGCCGACCACTAGACTCGACTATATAGGCTATCAAGAATGTTCATTAGGTTACTGGCACAGATTCAGATTGCTAGCCCCTCCCCCCATGGGGGTATGTTCTCTCTTCCCTCGATCAGTGCCGAAAGAGAGAACTCGGGGGTTCATGAACCTTGAGTAGAACGAGACAAGGATTAAGGAAAAATGAAATAATGAGACAAGACAGAGAAATAGAAGAAGCTGAGACAGGGTGTGGCGTCTGCCCTCTGATAGGTGAACAAAGCCCCCAACACCGGAAGTAGGTTTAATATAATATACAGGAAGTTACATCACATCTGGGTGGGCTTTTAGTCCCTGGCCACATAATAGGATCCACCCCGTAGCACCTGGGCTGGAAAGGTCAGACTGAGTGGCATCCTTGCCTCTTGGCTAGAACTGCCCCCAGGGCGTGGCTCTTCCTGTGCCCTGGGTTCAGCCTACATATTTAAAAACACCCAATGTGCTTGCCAGAGGTCCCCCACACCGCCCCCCAAATGTCTTATTTCCCCCATCATTAACTCATTTCTTTTTGGTGCTGAATAATATTCCTTTGTCTGGATGTACCACAGATTAATTGTCCATTCACCTATTGAAGGACATTTGGGTTGTTTCCAAGGATGTACATCACCAAGAGTGAACCCTACTGTACACTATAGACTTTGAGTGATTATAAATCTCTGTACATCCATACAATTCCTAAAACTTCTATAAAAATAGTCTTCTAAAAAAGGTAATATCTTTGTTGTTGTTAATCCTCACCAGAGAATATTTTTTCCATTGATTTTTATACAGAGTGGAAGGAGGGGAGACACAAAGAGCAAGAAATATTGATGTCAGAGAGACACACCAATTGCTTGCCTCCCACACGTGCCCTGCCCAGGGCTGGGGATTGAGCCTGCAACCAAGGTAGGTGTCCTTGACCGGAATCAAACCTGGGACCCTTCAGTCTGAGGGTGGACGTTCTAACCATTGAGCAAAACCAGCTAGGGAAAAAGGTAATTTGATTTCCTTTGGGAAATCAAGTATACAATTGAGTTAATGATGAATGGGGAAATGGTTATAAATATAAATAGCCACATAAAAATGACATCTTTAAAATATAAATAATAGGTTCATTTTACAGAAGCAACAGTAATATCAAGATGTAAATGATGGACAAAAGAAAAATACAAATTTAAACAGATAAAATATATCTCTTAAATTAAAATGAGATTTATTTAATAATTAGGCAAGTGTAACACATAAATCATTGCAACTAACAATAGGGTTAATTGATGCTCCTGGCATTAATATGTGATCATATATATATGATCATAGAGAGACAGAGATAGACATAGGGACTGTGTGCTGTTCTGTCTGCTGCAAGGGCAGGGGAGCAGAAAAGTGTTCAGGAAGTAGAGATTGCTCCAGCAGCCTGAAGGAAATCTGTGAGCCATTTCAGACTACACACTTACACATCTGGTAAGATAAACAGATTCAGCAACAATGCCCGAAAGATCTCATTAGTGAATTTGAAAGGGATTAGATTTTAATCTTCACCTCTATCTGCTCCCTACAGAATGGTCTGCTTGATAAAATCCGCATGACTCACATGGGTATTTGAGTCTTAGGTAAAATATAAAAGAACATATTTTTATGTATGGAATTTAAACTTCTATTCATACAGAAGGGTTTTCAGTTTATGGCTCTCGTCATTATCACTATAAGGAGTTACTATGAACACATCGATCTATTGATTGTAAAATGACAGAACAATATATCATGTGCTTTGATTTATAAAAATGAGAATATATAAACTTTACTACACTGAAGATATTTTTCCTAAACAATAAATCTTGTAAACAAATAGATTTTAGCTAACTGCAAACCAAGTTTTCTGAGAAATTTGTTTCCAGTTCATTCCTCAGTGGCCTGCCAAAGCCGCACAGATTTCTCACCATGCGGGTTTATTTTCAGTACAGGAAAGAGACTCACTGACTGAGGCTGTCAGAAAATCAACAGGAAAGGAACCATGATGGAAACATGTTTAAAATCATAAACGGCCCCTACTCACTATACATTTGACAATAAACTGTCTCCTGCAAGGAACATGGTCCTCCAAAAATTAGGAAGAGATCATTCCAAGTCGTACTGCTAGTATTCTAAAATTGATTGCAATGCCTGCTTATTAGCTAGAGATTCAATTTGGCAGTTGCAGTCAAGGCTGCCAAAATCTTGTAGAATATTAAATAGAAAAATGCAAGTTGCGAATTATAAAATGAAGGAATGATGGAAAGTAGAAAGGAAGTGGAAGGAATAAAAAGATAGAAAGAAAGCATGAGAGGGACGGAAGAGGAAAGAAGGAAGCTGAGAAATGCCACTTTGCACCCCTCTAGGGTGTGTGTCGGCCTCCAACTTCCCTCCCCTGCCCTCCGCTGGGCACTTGCCTACTGCAGTTCAGACTCAGACCTCGAGTTCCTCCTAGGAAGGAAGGAAGGAAGGAAGGAAGGAAGGAAGGAAGGAAGGAAGGAAGGAAGGAAGCAAGGAAGGAAGGAAGGAAGGAAGGAAGGGGAAAGGAAAGGAGAAAACAAACAAACCAGAGACATATGAGCTGTTTTTTGCTTTGTGTGATAAAAACAAGCCATTCAAATACTATAAAAAGAAGAGGAATTGAGAAAATAAAGCTCAAAAATGGTAAATACACAGTTACCTCAGTTTATTAGCCAATTCAGTTGTCCATTATTTTCACACTAATAAACACATCACTAAAGATTTGGATATATAAGAGGAATTGGACGAAAAGTCATACTAAGGAACTTTCTTGGAACTGATTTTGCATAATAAACACTTTTGCTTATGTTCTGTGTTGACTGCTGCCACCTACTTGTATACCAGATCAATAGAAATAACAAAAAATTCTAAAGGTGCTTTTATTAACACTGAATGTGCAATTGAAAAGAATGGCCATACTATTTATGAAAAGGGACTTCAAAGCATATCTTCTGCCCCTATTTACCTTTGGTAAAAGAGGATGGATAACATGAAAACTAACAGTCAATTGTCAATTTTTTTTTTACTGCTATAACTTTGCTATTCTTTTTATCCAGGTTTGTTTTACTGACTTAACAACATGGATTTCCCTTTAATTAATATAAACATTACATATAACTATTATATATATACTAGAGGCCCGGTGCACAAAAATTTGTGCACTCGGGGGGGAGAGGGGGGGGGTCCCTCAGCCCGGCCTATGCCCTCTCGCAGTCTGGGACCCCACAGGAGATAACACCCTGCTGGCTTAGGCCTGCTCCTGGGTGGCAGAGGGCAGGCCCAATCCCTAGGTGCAGCCCCTGGTCGGGCTCAGAGCAGGGCCACTTGGGGAGTTGGGGCGCCGCCCATT
>NW_006284333.1:67605-81591 GCF_000327345.1 Myotis davidii | reverse complement strand
CGGGGTCCCCACTGGTGTTCCTGGCCAGTCTGGGTGAGGGGCTGAGGGCTGTTTTCAGGCTGTCGGGTGACTGAAGCTCCCAACCACTCCTTTTTTTCTTTTTCTTTTTTTTTCATTCTGGGCCAGCTTTAGCCCTGAGGCTTGTCTCCAGCTCTTAGGCCTCCGCTGCTGAAAGCAGGTTTCTGGCCTTTGTTTACCTTCTGTATTCGAAACAATGTTGCAATCCTGCTGCCTGAAGCCCAGTGACTAAAGCAGGTTTCTGAGGTTTTGTTTAGCTTCTATATTTGTAACATAGTTGCTTAGAGTTGCAGCTCAGAGGCCGGCAGCGGTAGGCGGGGAACGTTGGAGTCCTCCGTCACTGAAGCAAGCAAGCCTCTTGTTCGCTTCCAGCTGCCTGGCTGCCGGCCGCCATCTTGGCTGGCAGTTAATTTGCATATTTCCCTGATTAGCCAATGGGAAGCATAGCGAAGGTATGGTTAATTACTATGTTTGTCTATTATTAGATAGGATTGTCTATATGTAATCAGGTTTGCTGCAATGCTAAAACATGGTGTGTGTTCCAGAAATCACTGCACTACACAATTTGTGCAATTAAAATGTCGGGGTTCATTGAAAAAATAGGGTTAACATGGACTGCTTATGTGTTGTGTAGCTATTCTTATTTTTCCTATAAACCCTGTAATTTTAGTGCATGATATGTATAGCACAGTGATCTTTGGGAACACATGTATTGGAAGAAAATGTTTCAAAAGAAGCATTATAACAAAACTCCTGGATATGTATATAATATGTCCAACCCAGGAAAAGGCCATCCTTTCCCCACTCAAGGATTCCAAATCTAACATGCTCATTCAACCATTAATCTCTTTTATTGAAATAATCATCATAGTTTTTAGTGAACACTAGGTTGCTATTTTCTTATAACCAGAGTGTCCAGATGGCTAGGAAATATATAGTATCATTAAAGTAGAATGACTCAAATGTTTCTCTTCTCATTTAGTACCAAGTAACTGTTACTCTATTGTTCCATCAGGACTCTGGAAAACAAGAAAATAGAAAAGAAAGTCTCAGAAAAATGTGGATTATCAATGGTCAGTTCTTACTTTCTATACGGTTGTCTTAATATATGTATGCTGTTATGCCATCAGCTGAGTTTAAAATTGTACATGTATCTTGCATCATACTAAGCATATTTAGAATGAATCTAGCTTAAATCTCACAGTAAGGAGAATGAAAGAACTGAGAGGAGTGTGAATGCACAAGATGTGAGCCAGTGATAACATTAACTTGAAAAGCTTAAATTACATAGAGTGAGAAGGAAAAAAATTACCCATATCAACTCTCAGTTTACATGATAGGAATTAATAGAATTTGTTTAGTTATATCTTTGCAGCTCTTTTTTTCTAAAAGAAAAGATATTTTGTTAGAAAAAGTTTTATGAAGAAAGTTAAGATGCTAACCAATGGTGAGATGTAAGGTGAGATGTAATGGTGGGTATGTAAAATGGTACAGCTACTTTGGAAAACTGTCAGCTTATCTCTATATATAAAAGACTAAGTGACTGGCTGACTTGCCAACCGGCCAGTAGGTATGACATGCATTGACCACCTGGGGGCAGACACTCAGTACAGGAGCAGCTTATCAACAGTAACTTTGCAGAGTGCCATCTCGCATTCTGGGACCCCTCAGAGGATGTCAGACTGCCAGTTTTGTCCTGATTCCCACAGGCCAGTCTGAGGGACCCCAGCTGCCAGAGGGACCCTGCTCACTCTGCAGACACCCTTCGAGCCCCAACACTGCCCCAGGTGGGGCCAGCCTGGGAGGGACCGTGGGAGGTTGGCTCCAGGGCATGTCTGGTCTGTCTCACCCAGTCCTGCCCCACCAGCCACCTTCTAATTAATTTCCTTTCAATGTGCACAAATTCGTGCACCAGGCCTCTAGTAGAAAATAAAAATATATATACCCCATGTGTTAGCAATTCTACTCCTAGAAATATTTATTTATTTATTTATAAAAGAAAAATATATGTCAGGAAGAAAAGGTTAGTACAAGAATATTCATAGCATATCTATCTATCTATATAAAACCCTAATATGCAAAGCGACTGAACAGCAGAATGACCAGTCGCTATGACACCCACTGACCACCAGGGAGCAGATGCTCAATGCAGGAGCTGCCCTGGTAGTAAGTGTGCTTCCACAGCCAACCTCCAGCGTCCCTCCCCCTGGCCGGCCCCAATCGGCCCCTATTATTGGCCAGGCTGATCACCCCACAAATCGACCCTGATTGCCAGCCAGGCCTAGTGACCCTACCTGTGCATGAATTTCATACACCAGGCCTCTAGTTTATTCATAAATGCAAAAACTAAAACTAACCAAAATATAATTATATGGGAAAATGGGTTAGAACTACAGTTTATTCATGCCAGAGATTACTCATCAGCAATAGCAAGAAATGAACAACACAAAGCAACATGAGTGAATATTGTAGATATTATTTTGAGCAAAATAAGCCAGACACAGGAGGCTACATATCCTATGATCACATTATATAAAGTTGAAGAACAGGTAAAAGTAATCTGTGGTTGTAGAAATTAGAACATTAGTTGCCTCTTCTACATGACAATAAATTACTATGGCCCAGTAATCTATTAGACAATATGTGATATGAGGTAGAGAAAGGAGTCTGTAGATTCACAAGAAGTTGAAAGCCTCAAAAGTGGTTAGAGATGATCTTTCCAACAAAACTTGTCAGGTGGTATGGCAGAGATTGCATCTGGATGAGAAAAGAAATATGACAGCTTCGAGATAAAGCAGTTAAGGCATTCTGTAAAATTGTCTGGGTGCTCTATATTTGAACCCTGGGTTCAAGGGAGGCCTTTGAATAACTTATCTCAGCAGTCTCAAAGGGCAAGAAGTAGATAAGTTATAAAGCTGAAGAGACAAATGGTTGAATGTTGAGTCCACACTCCAGAGGCAATGCAGTCCCAGTGGAATAATACCTCTTGTTTTTAGCTATTGTAAGTGAGATGGAGGGCGTATAACAGGCCAGAAATCTGTCATGCTAGTGAAGAGGTCTTGCCAACTTTATATGTAGTTACAGACATGATATGGTAATATATTATTTTAATTACATTTCTTAATATAACTTTATGCCAGAATCATTACAAGGTAGAGTGAGTGACAAAAGAAGACTGATTCATTATAATATATATTTTCAGGGATACTATTTGCAAGACAAAGTGAAATATTAATAAATTTCATAATAAAATTACAGAGCAATAAACTAACTGGGAAAATATAGCATATATTGCAGACAATGTGTTAATATTCCTACTCTATAAAGAATTATTAAAATTCAATGAGAACAGTGTGACTAACTAGATAGAACAATGGGTTAAGGGTATTGATTAGTAATTCACAGAAACAGAAATATAAATAGCCAATAAATATATGAAAAATATTCAAACTAATGATTAAATAAATGATGGATGAAAACTAAAAGACCAATGTTATTCTGTTTTTATTCCTTGAAATAAGATTTATAAAATTATCAAGCACTTATTCAATATACTCCTATACAAACATGAAATAATTTTTGTTTTTGAAAAATGTTTGATGTTATGGGAAAATGTTTGTGCTATATTTTGAAATAGACAAGAAGTGTTTAGACATTAAGTACAATATGATTCAAATCATTAATTTTAAAAAGTAGAAGTATTCATTGGAAAGGATGTAAGGAAAATAATGTAACAAAAATATTTTTGAGTTGGAGGTAATGTAAATTTTGTATACTTTGCATTAATTTCCAACTCTTTTGCTTTATTAAGAATATATTATTAAAACATATAAGATCAGTAATTTTGAATATTTGAGTTAATAATAGGCAGCACAGATTTTACATGTGAAATCATATGCAAACCCAGGAATGTGTCCTGAACGGGAATTGAACGGGCAACTTTTTAAAAAATATATATTTTATTGATTTTTTTACAGAGGGGAAGGGAGAGGGAGAGGGATAGCGAGTTAAAAACATCCATGAGAGAGAAACATCGATTCAGCTGCCTCTTGCACGCCCCCTACTGGGGATGTGCCCGCAACCCAGGTACATGCCCTTGACTGGAATGGAATCTGGGACCCTTGAGTCCTCAGGCTGAGGCTCTATCCGCTGAGCCAAACCAGCAACTTTTTCATGAACTAGGCGATGTCCAACCAACTGAGCCACACCTACCTGCTCAGAATATGATTGTTTTTAGAGATAAGATCTTTAAATAGGTGGTTAAGTTATAATGAGGTTATTAGAATGGGGCACTAACCACTATGGCTGGTGTTTTTATAAAACAAAGAGACACAAGGGTGCATATTCAGAGAACAACCATGTGAAGAGACAGTGAGAGGGAAGGTGGCCATCTGTAAACCAAGGAGAGAGGCCTCAGAGGAAACCAACCCTGTTAATACCTTGATCTTGGACTTCCAGCCTCTGTAAATGTGAGAAATTAAATTTCTTTGTTTAAGCCATGAAGTGTGTAGCAGTTTTTATGGCAGCTCTAGAAAATTAATATAGGTAATACATTCATGAAAGTATACTTCCTCTATTGAGATTGGAGATTAAGAGCAAATGTCTTCTGGATCCTTCAGTTGAGAGACCTTTTGAAAGCAGTTTAAACAACATTTAGAAAACATGTGTAATTCCAAGTACAGAGACCTTACTTCTTTCATAGTATTTTTTTCCCAGATGCCATCCCTTCTGAATTGATAAATAAGTTTACTGGTAAAACAAACATTCTTATAAATGATTAAATTTGAAACAAATAGCAATTCTCCCCAAAGTCTTGAGCCCCTGAACTAAATAAACATTTAAGAAAAGCTAGTTTGAAACAGATAGCAGATAAGTTTTAAAGTCAATACAAAGTTGCCATGTCTAACTTGGCAAGGTCCTTTTGCAATAAAAAGTACTAAGTTTAGAAAAGAGAAAGTGAGGAATTATTTATAACTTTCCCAGAAGTCCTCTGTGTCTAGAAAGTCAGCATGCTTACTTAATATTGGGAGTCCAAGAGAGAATTCCAAATCTTGTGTTCACTGCAAATTCAGACACATATTCGACATTTTTACCTGGAGAGTCAGACTGCCACAGTTCTTACTTTGCAGGAGGGACTCAGCATGAGCCTCCTGGGATGGAAAATACCTGCACAGTGAAGCAGAAAGTCAGTCCCTCAAAACTGTGATCCTTAAACTCTTCAGAAACAAAAAATCTTCCTTGCTCTCTGTCTCCATCACCAGATATCTGATGGAGCAAAGAACTGGACCTGAGGTGAGAGAATATTAGGGTACACAAACTTCATCCAGGAACAATGGTCTCGGGAAAGTGGGGAAGTATTACTTGGAAAATACAAGAATTTGTGTTCTCTAGTTCACAGGTGCTTGTCAGAAACTAGGGGAGGTGGAATGGGGTTATTAGGAAAAACAATGGAAAAAGCATGGTCATTTGTGGCCTAGTAATAGAAAAAAACTTCAAAATAACAACACGTATTTACTGAGCACCTACTGTGCACCAGGCATCTTGCAAGGTACTGTGTAAACCAAGAATAAGAAAGCATACATAGTTCCTGAATTTATCCCTTGAAACAGATCCAATATAACTTTTCCTAAGATAAATAGCCACGAGCTATTGAGTCTCTTAATCTTTTCATCTAATGTCCCAATTGCTGGGCACTTCAAGAAAATTTTGATTTTTTTCAGTAAACCAGTAAAAGAAGTAAGAAAGTCAGTGATGTTTCAGAAATATTTAAAAATATACATCCTGGGAGGACCTAGAGTGTATTATGCTAAATGAAATAAGCCAGTCAGAGAAAGACAAGTATCACATGATCTCACGTACATGAGGAATCTAATGAACAAAATAAACTGATGAACAAAATAGATCCAGAGACATTGAATCATGCAACAGACTGATGTATTTCAGAGGGAAGGGACAGGGCGGGAAGAGATTAGCCAAAGAATTTATATGCATATATGCAAAACACATGGACAGAGACAATAATGCAGTGAAGGCCTGGGAGAGGGTGGGAGTGAGTGGGATGGTGGGGGTTAATGGGGGAGAAAGGGGAACATTTGTAACACTTTCAACAATGAAGGTAAATTAAATATATATATCTCCAAACTACACTGATACTACATTCTTTACTTTGTACCCTGTTAATCGAAGCTACCTTTAGCATTAATTTATTCACTCAGCAATCATCTATTGAGCTTTGTCTATGTGGTCAAGTACTGTGTTTGGCACAAGGATACTATAGAAAACTTAATGGAGCTTATAGTCAAAGCTAAAAGAAATCAATGGCAACATGCCAAATTTGAAGCATCATCTATATGTATATAAAAATTACTATCCCTTAGCCTTTAAAACTTTAAATTTAATTTTAAAACTTGATTCCTATATCTGAAAAGTTTTTGTTTGAGGTATATTATATGAAAGTGAATGATTTCTTTTTTTAAAATATATTTTATTGATTTTTTTTACAGAGAGGAAGGGAGAGGGATAGAGAGTTAGAAACATCTATGAGAGAGAAGCATCGATCAGCTGCCTCCTGCACACTCCCTACTGGGGATGTGCCTGCAACCAAGGTACATGTCCTTGACTGGAATTGAACGTGGGACCCTTGAGTCCGCAGGCCGACACTCTATCCACTGAGCCAAGCCGGTTAGGGCAAAGTGGATGATTTCTTTAAAAAGAAATAGTTAGTAGCTGAAATCAGACTGTTAATTCAACCAGCTGTTAGATAACCAAATTGTTCACTATTCATTTCCTCCACTGTAACAGCAGAACATTCCCATGCTCATCATGTAACTTGCAAGGTCTATTTGTAGGTAAAGTCTACTGGCCCACCTCATTATCAGGGTTGGTCACATGACTTGCTTTGGTCAATGTAATGTGAGTAGACATGATATATGCCATGTCCTAGCAGAGGCTTGAAATGTGATTAAAAATTGGCTCTGGTGTTTGCTAATGCCCTTGCCATAAGAATAATGTGTATAAAAGATCGGGTCTGCTCTTCCAGCTAATGCCTGAAAATTAGATAAAAGCAGAGTCACTTCTGACCTAAGGCCAACATATAATATGCACAAGAAATAAGTGTTTACTATTGTAGGCCCCTGCATTTGGGGGCTATTTATTACTACAGTAAAGCTAACACATGACTTTTACTTAAATTTCATTTGACATAAACCATAGAAGTTTCACAAGTAAGCATGTTATGGTAGACACAGAGAGGAGAGAAAGCCTCATTCTTCTTCCACAAAAATTGACATTTAAAATGCCAATTTGATCCATGCTAATCAATGTCTTTGGATGGAAAAAAATAATGATTTTTTAGCTTTCCAAATTAAAGCAACTTTATGTTTTCTTTAAAAGTTTAGTATTTTGATATTCTGTAATAAATGATGGAAGTCCAGTTTTAAGTGTTTAATTTTGTTAATTTAAGATTTAATGTAACTTTTAAAAAATAACTTTATATCCATTATAGAAAACCCACAAGTACATTGATTACAGCAGAGTTCCTCAGTGGGTGGTTGAAAGGCCACCTACATAGGAATCACCGGAGATGTTTATTAAAAATGCAACTTCACAGCCATGCCTCCTCTCCAACTTGTTGAATAAGAATCTGGCAGTGAATAGGTAGATAAATATATTTTTAAGAAGCTCTCCAGTATTTTGATACAAACTAGAGTTCAAAAATAACTTTTGATTTTCCTGTTCTTATTCAAATCAGTATTCGTGAATCTAACAATTCCCTGACTTCAACCTAAGGGCCATTTCAATTATTTTGATATGAAAGATCTTGAGAGTGAAATTAGCATAAAAATGTGGTAAAAATTCTACTAATTGATAGAAATTGTGTATCTTATAATTGTTCATAATCTCTTGAGGTGTTAAAAAATCAACAGTCCTAGGAAGCTTGTGACTGAGGAAGAGAGCTGCAATTCTTTGACTGGTTTGTAGAAAACTGGAACCTTTAATTAGTTAGAGGTACACATAAAGTCTTATTCGTTTTAATGACCTAGCAAAAGTGCATTACGAGCCTTGGCAAACTGAGTGCTCATTTCCTGAAAGTGCCTTCTTGTTGATTTGTACGATATTTCATTATTTCTTTAATGGTTGAATATAAATCATTCTTCAAATGCACTGCCCTCCTAAATTATAGTCAGGGACTTCGGTTTGCAGAATTTTAAAATTACAAGGGACTTTAGAGGTCATCTAACTCAACAACTTTATGTACTATAATAGATGAACAAACAGATTTTGAGAGAGTATGTAATAGTTTAGCTATAAAATAGCTACAAAATTCTTTACCACTGCCTAAATAATCCTTATAATATTTTTTATAACAAGGGACTAGAAATAAAAGTTTGGGATATCTACACAACAGATTAATAAAAAGCTTTATTCCTCTGAATAAAATCAGGAATCTAAATTTATTCAACAAACAAGTATTGAGGTTCTACTATGTGCCAGGTACTTTGTTAAGTCCTTAGCATACAGAGATACTAATAAAAGATGAATTCCTGCCTTCTGAGAACTCACAGTTGGTTTGCTTCAGAACCCCAATTTCTGCCTTGATTTTCACATGGTGTTCTCCCTGTGTGCATGTCTATGTTCAAATATTCTCTTTTATATAAAGACACCAGTCCTATCTGTTTGCAGCTTCATAAAGTCTTTGGGCCCTGAACACGAAGGGTAAGGGGAGATCAAAGAAAGGAGCATGCCACTCAGATTGGTAGGTGGCAGTTTTAATAAGCAAGATAACTTACACCGGAGTCTTTTCTTGGGAAACCACAAGACAAGTAGATCTCCATACCTGTTCACCAACATTTTAAAAGTTTATATAGAGACCTTGGAGGTGTTCAATCAAGTATCCAGTCCAGATGGTCTCAGCAACACATTACTCTTAAAAGGCTGTGTCCCTGAAACAGCTCCTAGCATTGTAATAGTAAGCAGAATCTACGATTCAAGGAAAAGGGATAAGGTAAGGTGTCTCTGATTATCAGGGTCCAACTCATACATCTGCACGCAGTCATGTCCTCATGAAGGCCTCCTCCAGGAGGGCCCCATCCTACTTTAGTATAACCTCACCTTAATTAACTACTTCTGCAATGGCTCTATTACCAAAGAGGTTCACATCCTCAGGTACAGGGAGTCAGGACTTCAACTTATAAATTCTGGGGACACAATTTAACTCATTACAATCTACCTTGTTGCCCTCTAACACTCATCTCCTTCTCACATGCAAAATACATTAACCATGTTCCTGTAACCCCAGAAGTTTTAACCCATTCTGGTATCAACTGGAAGTTGAAAAACTAATCCAAATATTGTCTAAATGGGTATGGGTGAGTCTTGGGGTATGATTCATCCTGGGGTAAAACTCTTCTCCATCTATGAATTTGTAGAACCAGATAAGTTGTCTATTCTCAAAATACAATGGTGGAGCAGGCTCAGGGTAGACCTTCCCATTCCAAAAGGTATGAAAGGTCACACTTCCCCTAGCTACCCAAAACTACCAGGATAAGTTTCATTAGATTTTAAAATGTCAGAATAATTCTTTGTGGCTAATGCTCTGTCCTCTGTACCCACTAGAGTTATAACCTAATATCCTTGGTGCTGGACACAGACCTCATTTCCTCAGTCATGGGTGGCAACCCTATACGTACCTGCAAACCAAGGAGGCAATAGCCTCTGAGTCACTGTTGGGGTCTTTCTTTTTTTTTATGGAAGGATAATACAGTTTTCAGCTGAAAATCTCAATAGGCCCATTTTCTTCCTATAGGATCCCTGAACTCTACCAATCTTCCTTCAATTTCTCCCATCTTTGTTCCCTTCAACCCAAGCTGCCAACATTTCTCCATTGGTAGTGATTGGTACACAAGTCACATGCTTAATATCTTTAGCGAATAATTGTCCAGCCATATCGTCAGTGTTCTTTTCACAGCACTATTTCTCATTTTTTTTTTTTTAATATGGACAGGCTTGATTTTGCTTTCAAATCTTCATTTTCTAGTTCCTTCTAGCTTTATATTTCCTTTTTAATGTCTCTTTCCTTTTGCACTTTACTACAAGTGGCAAGGCAATAGTTTTCTTTTTTAAAAAAAAAATATCTTCCTTGATTTCAGAGAGGAGAGGAAAGGAGGAAAGATAGAAACATCAATGATGAGAGAAAATCATGGATCAACTGTCTCCTGCACCCCCACACTGAGGATTGGGTCCACAACCCAGGCATATGCCCCAGCCAGGAATCAAATTGTGACCTCCTGGTTCATAGGTCTATGTTCAACCACTGAGCACACCGGCTGGGCAAGGCAATAGTTTTCTACCACTTAATGATAAGGATTGGCTTTCCTACAGTTTCCAATAATGTGTTCCTCATTTCTGTCTGATATTTCACCATAAGCATCTTTATCATTCATATTTCTAGCAACATTCTGTTCTTGATGATATATTCTCTAAGATGATAGGAGCTTTCTCTAGAAATCTTTCTGAGTTCTCACCAGGATCTCCTTAAACATTCATATTTCTACTAATAATCTCTTTAAGGCAATGTAGGCTTTTTCTACCAAGCACCTCAAATCTCTTCTATCCTCCATGCATTACCCCATTCCAAAGCCACGTCCACAATTTTAGATATTTGTTACAGCAGAAAATCACTCCAGGACCAAAAGCTATTAGTTTTTCTAGGGCTATAGTAACAAAGAACCATAAGTGATCATTTAGAATGACAAAAAATATTATTTCACAGCTCTGGATGCTAGACATCTGAGAGATCAAGGTCTTGGTGGAGTTGGTTCTCTCTGAGGGCTGTGCTGGAGACATCTGTTCCAGGCTGCTCTCCTAGTTTCTGTGGTTTTCTGATACTATGTGGCATTTCTGGGTTTATATAAGCATAGCCCCAATCTCTGGCTTTAGCTTCATATTAAGGACCCGCCCTATGGTAGGATGACTTTATCTTAAGTAATGATTCCGGCAATGATACTATTATCCAATAACATCACAATCTAAGGTATTGGGGGTTTGGAGTTGGGATTTCAAAATATGAATTTTGAGGTGACACAATGTACCTCACAATAGGGGTTAAAAGCAGACTATCATTTCAAACAATCTAGCTCCAGAGTTTGTACTTATAACCACTCTGCCAAGTATGTGCTATAATAAAAGGCATAAAAACAATGCTACAAACCTAGACTTAAAAACGAATTATGTCTGGAATACAGTGGTTGGGGGTTGGAGGAGGTTTTCCAAGGAGTTCATGATTTAGCTGAATTTTGAATTACGAATTTGAGCTTATCCGACTGAAAGTACTACATGAGCAAAGGCACAGAAGTGAGAAGGTATCTGGTATATCACCACCTCCCACCCATACTACTGCAACAGCCTACTAATTGAGTCTCCTTGCTTCCATACTTGCTCCCTTATGGTCAATTATCCATCAGCAGCCAGAGTGATCTTTTTCACAAAGGCAAGTCAGGTCATGTAATTTCCCTGCTCTTAACTCACATTATACTCACATTTACTCAGGCCCCACTTGATCTGATCTTTACCTACCTTTCCAACATCATTTCCTACCACTCTTGCCCTGGCTTTTTATGCCATAGTTATACTGGCCTTTCCTCTGGCTGTTCCCCATTTCAGAGTATTTTTCTCCCATATTTTTACCTAACCAGTTCCTTCTTATCATTCAGAATGCAGTTCAAATGCCATCTTCTAAAAGAGGCCTCATCTAATCAATCAATCTAAGTAGCCCTATCCCAGTCATTTTTCTATCACATCTTGTGTTTTTGTTTTTCTTGTTAGACGGTGGTTGTAATTGTCATTGAAGATAAGCACATGTACAGACTTATTAGGAGAAAATGAAGAGGTGGGGAGGAAAGGAGGAGAAACGAGGGAAAGGAGAGGAGAAGGAGAGATTACATATATGAGGAAAAGAAGACAATCAATTAAATAAAATACCAGTGGAAATGAAGGGTATGAGTTCAAGAGCACCATGGATAGGTTCTCTTTGAAAAAGATCAGGGGCATTATCTTCCTTTGAGACAAAATTTTACAAATAAGGAATTAGTGAATATACAGATGTATTGAAGGATGAGGGAAGAAGGGATGTTTAAAAATATCATTAAGGTAGGCTTTTAGACCCTCTGCTGAAAGGAAGGCCTGAAAGGATTCTTAATGAGATTGGTAAGGTTTAGAAGAACTATTGCTAAGTACAAGAAAGGGGACCAATTAGGTTGAGTAAAAGAATTGTTGAGCATTGTTGACAGCTGAGGTTGGAGATCATGAATTAATAATGCATCCAATCTAAAAGTATATGTGCTTTTTCTCCTGTAGAACTCTACAACACTGAAGCAGAAGTAGGAAAAATGTTAATACCACAGATTTGGTGGTTGGCAGGGTAAATTCAGCAGAAAGTTAAGACAGCTGAAAATGATATAGTTAAAGTGTTTGTTCATTTTAACTAGTTAGTGAAAGAAGTAGAGCTAGGAGAAAGCTAACATTTAGGAGATATGTCAGATGTTATACTGGAAGTAAGGAATTGGGAAATCCAGCATATTGTGGTCACAGAATTGGAGTTCAGAGCTTAAAAAAGGAAACAAATCAGAGGTGAAGGAATGATGGACTTCAAAGAGGTAGCAAGAATTTTAGAAAGTATATTAGAAATATTCTTTATCTTGATTGTGGTGGTTTAATTACTAAATGGATATAGTTTATAGTGTATGGTTATTCCTGTCTAGTTGATAAGAGAAACCCTTTTTTAAGTTGTAATAATTTTAGGTAATGGCAAAGTTCAGGTTGCAGCCATGTTGTTAAACTATAAAGAAACTTTGAAGCTGTAGGGCCAGGTCCTGGAAGTTATCAAAGATGAGTGAGAGTACTAGGGAAGCCAGATCAAGAGCCTTCAATGCTCACTTAATAATCTGGAGGTGGGGTTGTTGAAGGAAGCATTTTATCATTCACTTATTATTTTATGTGGAGTTTTTATTTTTTGGTTTAGTATTCAGTTAAAATTGTCAAGTAAATATTTTCAAATCCAGATTATATAGGTGAAGTACTGTTAACTTTGTTTATAAGATTTTAAACGTAAGCTGATAAAGGCTCAAGTTAAAGGTAAAGTATTAAAATCAGGATTATTATAATGCATTGGAAAAAACAAAATCATTCTATGAATCAATACAAATACCAATTGCATGACCTTATTCTTTGGGACAAAAGTTCTCTTTTTGAGACATTGCTCTTTCTAATTATGATGCTGTTTTAAGCATTATCATTTAATTTCTATGTTCCTAACAAAGTAAAAGTAAAAATTTTGCTCTTTTTCAGAACACTAAGCTTCCTAAATTCAATCTCAAAATTAATAGAAAACAGTGTGAAATTTGTAGTACAAAGAAGGGAAGAAAATTAGTCACTGAAAATATAACTGCATTATAGTTTAAAAAATGGTAAAAATGTTTCTTGATAAAAAAAAAAATACCAGCTTTTAAATGCATTTGATTAAGGTACATTATTGGCTCGGCACACAAAAATTTGTGCACTTGGGGGGTCCCTCAGCCTGGCCTGTGCCCTCTCGCAGTCTGGGGCCCCTCGGGGGATGTCCAGTTGCTGGCTTAGACCTGCTCCCTGGGGGATTGGGCCTAAGCTGGCAGTCAGACATCCCTCTGGCAGCCCGGGAGCCCTCGGGGGATGTCCACTTGCCAGCGGGGAGCAGGCCTAAGTTGCAGTCAGACATCCTTAGCTCTGCTAAGGAGGAGGGAGAGGCTCCCACCACCATCGCTGTACTGGCAGCCATCAGCCTGGCTTGTGGCTGAGCAGAGCTTCCCCAGTGGAAGTGCACTGACCACCAGAGGGCAGCCCTGCATTGAGAGTCTGTCCCCTGGTGGTCAGTGTGTGTCATAGTGACCAGTCATTCCCAGTCTCTCTGCTGTTTGGGTCAATTTGCCTATTGCC
>NW_006284333.1:66603-67176 GCF_000327345.1 Myotis davidii | reverse complement strand
TGATGGCCATTTTCAGGCTGGCCACGTCCCCTGGCGACCCAAGCTCCCAGCCTCTCCTTTTTTCTTTTTCTTTTTTTGGGGGAGATTTATTTATCTTCTATAATTGAAACTTTGGAGCCTTGAGCAGGGCAGGTGGGAAGCTTGGCTCCTCCATTGCCGGGGGCAACCCAAGCCTCCTGTTCGCCCCAGCTCTGTGGCCCCTGCCATCTAAGTTAGGTTAATTTGCATACTCACTTATAATTGACTTGTGGATGTGGCTTGTGGGCATGGCTTGAGTGTAGAAGAGGGACAATTAATTTGCATGTTTTTCTTTTATTACAAAGGACTAGAGGCTCGGTGCACAAAAATTTGTGCACTGGCCAGGGGGCGGGGTATCCCTCAGCCCCACTTGTGTGTTCTCAGAGTCTGGGACCCCTCCGGAGATAACGACCTGCTGGCTTAGGCCCACTCTCGGGTGGCAGAGGGCAGGCACAATGCCTGGGTCTCGCCCTTGGTCGGTGTCAGAACAGGGCCGATTGGGGAGTTGGGGCACCGCCCCCTGTCATGCACAGAGCAGGGCGGATCTGGAGGCTG
>NW_006284333.1:65382-66116 GCF_000327345.1 Myotis davidii | reverse complement strand
CCCCTGTCACAAACAGAGCAGGGCGGATAGGGAGGTTGTGGCCCCGCCCCCTGTCACACACAGAGCCGCAGGGTGATCAGGGGGTTTGGGTTCTGCCCTCTGTCTCTCTGCTTCAGGGACCAGGGGGCTTCGTGGCTCTGCTGATCCCAGTGCTGGGAGGCCTCACAGCTCTGCTTGATACGGGGGCAGTGAGGTCTCGCTGCTCTGCTGATCCTGGGGCGTGAGGTCTTGCGGCTCTGCTGATCCCGGGTTCGGGAGGCCTCGTGGCTCTGCTGATCCCGGTGCTGGGAGGCATATTACCATTTTAATATATAGGATAGAGGCCTGGTGCATGGGTGGGGGCTGGCGCTTTTGCCCTGAAGGGTGTCCTGGATCAGGGTGGAGGTTCCGCTTGGGTACCTGAGCAGCCTGGATGAGGAGATGATGGCTGTTTGCAGCTGGTCACACCCTCTCTATTATTAGATAGGATGCCTTATAATTGGCAATATCGTTTATGTTATTTTAATTTTTTAAAAAAATTATTGAATCAAAATAACAATAAGGTACCATCTCACACCTGTCAGAATGGCTATCATCAACAAATCAATGAACAACAAATGCTGGCAAGGATGTGGAGAAAAAGGAACCCTCATGCAATGCTGGTGGGAATGTAGACTGGTGCAGCCATTGTGGAAAACAGTATGGAGTTTCCTCAAAAAACTAAAAATGGAACTTCCATTTGACCCAGTAATCCC
>NW_006284333.1:51198-65300 GCF_000327345.1 Myotis davidii | reverse complement strand
CCTATCAATTTCTATTCCAAAGGTTAGGGCGTTTCTTATCTCCATTCCAGGGAGAAAAGACTATGTAGCTTAAGCGTGATTGTTTGTAGTTAAAGTGATTAACTACCCACCTTGCACTTAGTTAAGTGATTTTTATTCCCTCCCTAACTTCAGGGGAAAATCCCTACCTGGGGAAGCAACCTTTCTCAGAGAGGTGACCTTGGTTAAAACACATAGCGCCAAGAAGGTGAGCAAACATATTAAGAATAGTATGCTATATACACCAGGTCCCTTGAGACATATGCTGTGCAGATGTTTCTTCCCTCCAGCAACTGTGTCAAGCAGCAAATTTGGACCGGCTTCTGGCAAGAAAGAATATATGCACCCCTACATTCATAGTGGCACAATTTACAATAGCTAAGATTTGGAAACAGCTTAAGTGCCCATCAGTAGATGAATGGATTAGAAAACTGGTACATCTACATAACAGAACACTATGCTGCTGTAAAAAGGAAGGAACTCCTATCATTTGCAACAGCATGGATGGAGCTGGAGAGCATTATGCTAAGTGAAATAAGCCAGAGAAAAATAAATATCACATGATCTCACTCATTTGTGGATTATAATGAACAACATAAACTGATGAACAAAAACAGATCCAGATACAGAGAAGCATTGATCATATGTTCTAACCTCAGAGGGAAGGCAGGGGAGGTTGCAGGTAAGGGGGACAGATCAACTAAAGGATTTGTATGCATGCATGCATATAAGCATAACCAATGGATACAGACAGCAGGGTGGTGAGGGCATGAAAGGGTTTGGAGTGGAGGGGCAATGGTGGATAAAGACACATATGTAATACCTTAAATAATAAAGAAGAAAGTATTAAATTCATCGAGGTAACTGGTTAATGAAATTATATAAGCTTCAAGTATACAATGCTATAATATGTCACCTGTATAATGTATTATGTGTTCACCACCCAAAGTCAAGTCCCCTTCTATCACCATTTATCCCCAGCTTACCCTCTTCTATCCATACCCATTTCCCTTTATCTCTTGTAATCACCATACTGTTGTTTGTGTCTATGAGCATTTTTTTTCTCTGCTTAATCCCTTCACCTATTTCACTGATTTCCGCAACCCTCCTCCCCTCTAACAGTTATCAGTCTGTTTTCCATAATTATAAATCTGTTTCTATTATGTGTGTTAGTTTATTTTGTTCATTAGATTCTACATGTAAGTGAAATCATGGTAATTTCCTCCTCTGTCTGGCTTATTTTAGTTATCATAATACCTTCCAGGTCCATCCACGGTGTTGCAAAAGGTAAAATTTCTTTTTTTTTTTTTTTTTTTTTTTTACAGCTGCATAGTATTCCACAATGTAGATGTACCGCCGCTTTTTTATCCACTCATCTACTGATGGACACTTGGGCTGCTTCCAGATCTTTGCTATTGCAAATACTGGTAGTGTTCCAGTGAACATAGGGGTACATATATTTTTTCGAATTAGTGGAATTGTTGGGTCATAAGGCAGTTCCATTTTTAGTTTTTTGAGGAAACTCCATACTGATTTCCACAGTGGCTGCACCAATTTGCATTCCCACCAGCAGTGCACAGGATTCCCCTTTCTCCACATCCTTGCTAACACTTATTTGTTGGTTTACTGATGGTAGCCATTCTGACAAGTGTGAGGTGTCATCTCATGGTTTTAATTTACATTTTTCTCATAATTAGTGACATTGAACATCTTTCTTAAGTCTATTAACTATCTTCATGTCCTTTTTGATGAAGTGTCTAGTAAGGTACTTTGCTCATTTTTTAATTAGATTGTTTGGTTTTTGGTGTTGAATTGCATGTTATTTATAAATTTTGGATATGAACCCCTTATCAGATGTATTATTGGTGAACATGTTCTCCCATTCAGTGTGTTGTCTTTCATTTTGTTGATCATTCCTTTGCTGGGCAAATATTTTTAGTTTGGTGTAGTCCAATTTTTTTTTATTTCCGTTGCCTGAGGAGATATATCAAAAAATATTGTCACGAGAAATGTCTGAGATTTTACTGCCTGTTTTCTTCTAGGACTCTTATGCTTTTGGGTCTAACAAATCTTTCATTCATTTTGATCTTATTCTTGTATAAGGTATAAGAAGGTTGTCTAGTTTCATTTTTTGCACATACCTGTCTCATTTTAACAACACTATTTATTGAATACTCTGTCTTTACCCCATTGCATGTTCTTGCCTCCTTTGTAAAATATTAATTGACTATAAATCTTGGGTTTATTTCTGGGCTCTATTCTGTTCTATTGATCTATGTCTGTTTTTATGACAGTACCATGATGTTTTGATTACTATGTTCTTATATTATAGTCTGATATTAGGTAGCATGATTCTTCCAACTTTATTCTTCTTTCACATGATTTCTGTGGCTATTCAAGGTCTGTTGTGGTTTCACATACATTTATAGAATATTTTTCTTGTTCTGTGAAATATGCCATTGGTATAGGAATTGCACTGAATTGTAAGTTGCCTTGAATAGTATGGACATTTTAATAATGTTAATTGTTCCTATGCATGAACAAGGTATATGCTTCCACTTATTTGTATCTTCAATTTCTTTCTTCAGTGTCTTATAATTTTCCAAGTATAGATCTTTTACATTTTTGGTTAAATTTAACCCTAGGTATTTTTTTAAATATATTTTATTGATTTTACAGAGAGGAAGGGAGAGGGATAGAGTTAGAAACATCCATGAGAGAGAAACATTCATTAGCTGCCTCCTGTACTACTGGGGATAGGGCCCACCACCAGCAAATATGCCCTTGACCAGAATCAAACCCAGTACCCTTCAGTTTGCAGGCTGATGCTCTATCCACTGAGCTAAACTGGTTAGGGAAACCCTAGGTATTTTTGATGCAATTGTAAATGGGATTGTTTACTCTGTTTCCCTTTCTGATAGTTCATTGTTAGTGTATAAATATATAACTGATTTCTGTATATTTTGTATCATGCTACTTTTCTCAATTAGTTTGTCAGTTCTAGTACATTTTGCTGTTGTTAATCCTCACCCAAGGATACTTTTTTCATTGATTTTTAGAGAGAAAGAGAGGGAAACATTGATGTTAGAGAGACACATCTATCGGTTGCCTTCTGCATGTGCCCCAACTGGGGTAGGAATGAACCTGCAACCCAGGTATGTGCCCTTGACCAGGAATCAATTTGAGACACTTCCCTGCTGGGCTGATGCTCTACCACTGAGCAACACCAGCCAGGGCAGTTCTAGCATTTTTTGTTTGTTTGTTTTGGTGTGTGTGTGTGTGTGTGTGTGTGTAATCAGTAGGGTTCTCTATATACAGTATCATGTAATCTGCAAATACTAACAATTTTACTTCTTCCTTTCCAATTTGGATGCCATTTATTTCTTCTTGTTATCTGATTGATATGACTAGGACTTACAGTACTATGTTGACATAAAGTGGTGTAAGTAAACATCACTGTCTTGGCCCTGATCTTGGCTGTGGATTTGTCATATGTGGCCTTTTTTACATTGTGGCTGCCACCCGCCCACTGCCCCCCGGACCGGGCCTGCGCTGGCCGCGTGGACCCGCGGCCCCCAGTGCAGTGGCGGCAGCGGAGTGGGGCGCCTGCCCTAGCCCGGGCAGGCCGCCATGCTGTAGTGTGCCGGCCCTGTGGGCCGGGCCTGCTCCGAGCAGATGCTCCATCTTGCCTTGGGTCCTCCATTTTGGGACAGCACCATGTGTTTCTTCCCGGAAGATGCCGCTGCCAGACACGCCCCGGATTTCTCTGGACTAACCAATAATAATCAAGGGAAGTGCACGCCATCACTATGACCACATCCTGTACCGACTCGCGCCTGGCCAATCAGCGGGGCCCACAGCCCCCTCTCCTGCCCTCACTCCACCCCCCTATATAACCCCCGGTCCCGTCAGGCCTCGCTCTCTCTCGGCCACCGGGGCTTGCCGTTGCATCGGTGAGCGTGGCAGGGGAGCCAAACCTAGGTTTGAAATAAATGACTCTTTGCTTTTGCATCGGACTCGCTGGCTCCCTGGTGGGCTCTTGGGAACCTTGAAATCTGGGCACAACAGTATGATCCCTTAATTCTCACTTTGCTGAGAGTTTTTTTATCATAAATTGGTACTGGATTTTATCAAATTACTAGAGGCCTGGTGCATGAAATTTGTGCACTGGAGGGGGACTCCCTTAGTGTGAGAGGGCGCGGGCTAGGCCAAGGGACCCCGCCGGTGCAGGATCAGGGATGGGGAAGGATGCGGGAGGTTGGCCAGCTGGGGAAGGAACACAGGAGGACTCCAGGGCGTGTCCAGCCCGTCTTGTTCAGTCCCCATCAGCTGGACCCCAGTGACAAGCTAACTTACCAGTTGGAGCATCTGTCCTCTGGTGGTCAGTGCATGTCATAGCCAATTATTTAGTGGCCTTAGCATGTCATTAGCATATTAGGCTTTGATTGGTTGAATGGACGACCGGACACTTAGCATATTAGGCTTTTATTATATAGGATTTTCTGAATCTATTGATATAATCATGTGTTTTTTATCCTTCATTTTGTTTATGTGGTGTATCACATTTATTGATTTGCAGATATTGTACCAACCTTGCATCCCCACAATTAATAATCCCAATTGGTCATGGTGTATGATCTTCTTAAAATATTGCTGCAACCAATTTGCTAATATTTTCTTTAAGAATTTTAGTATCTAGTTTCATCAGGGATATCAGCCTATAATTTTCTTTCTTTCTAGTGTCTTTATATGGTTTTGGAATTAAGATAATGCTGGCCTTGTAAAAGAGCTTGGGAGTCTTTCCTCCTCTTGAATTTTTTGCAATAGTTTTAGGATAGGTGTTAGTTCTTAGAGTGTTTGGTAAAATTCACTTGTGAAGCCACCTCGTCCAGGGCTTTGGTTTGTTGGTAGCTTTTAATTATTGTTTCATTTTCATTAGTTGTAACCAGTCTATTCCTATTTTCCAATTCTTCCTGATTCATTTTTGAAAGATTGTATGTTTCCAGGAATTTATCCATTTTGTCCAATTTGTTGGCATATAGTTGTTCATTATGTTTTTTTGCACTTTTTATTTTTGTGGTGTCATTTGAAACCTCTCTTTCATCTCTGATCTAATTTCTTTGGGTCCCATCTCTTTTTTTCTTGATGAGTCTGGTTAAAGTTTGTCAATCTTGTTGATCTTTAAAAAGAACCAGGTCTTGGTTTCATTGATAGAGTTTTAGACTCTATCTTGTTTATTTCTGCCTTGATCTTTATTATTTTCTTTCTTCTACCCACCTTGGGTTTTGTTTGTCATTCTTTTTCCAATTTATTTCAGGGTAAAGTTAGGTTGCTGGAGATTTTTCTTGTTTCTTTATGTAGCCTTTTAGTGCTCTACTTTCCTCTCTTAGGGCTGCTTTAGTTACGTCCCATATATTTTGGGTTGTTGTGTTCTCATTTTCATTGTTTAAGGTATATTTTTATTGCTTATCTGATCTCATTGTTAACTCATTGATTGTTTAGCAACATATTATTTAGTCTTTATGTCTTTGTGTGATTTTTAATTAATTTATTGTAATTGATTTCTAGTTTTATACCATTTTATTTAGAGAACATGATTGATAGGATTTCAATCTTCTTAAATTTATTGAGATGGTAAAACTCTTTAAGATAATTGTGTTTTCTCCCCGAGGAATGAAAACCTAAAAGCTGTTTTTATTATACTAGTGAAGTACACACATAAACACCCACACACTTCACAATGAATACCAGATATAGTATCAGAACGAAAATGAAGTGGTCATTTAATAATGATTAGCTTAAAGTTGAAGAACCTCTCTTCATTGTCAACTTCGTTATGTATCTCAAGGTTTGGATAACTACTTAAAGTATTTTCACTCTTCCTAATGTTCCTACACAAACACACATACACACACACACACACACACACTTGCGCACACCTTTTTTTGTGTGTTTTTTTTTTCAGCAAACTACTCAAAAAACAACACTTTTGAGAAGAATAATCTTGGCAGGAAAACCTAGACATAAAAACTGCACTAAAACAGAATGTATCGTCATGCACACAGTTGTTTCATATTATCTGTATGAAAATAAAGAGGAAACATAATGACAACACAGAAAAATAAAGAACTATCAAATTCTCTTGTAGCAATTGTTTTCAGCCATTTTTAATTTAAATTAATAAGATTTTTAGAAACCACATATTAATTGGAGCTAAAATGTTAGGTCAAAATTCTGTGAAACAATAAAAAAAAAAAATTCAGCCTGGCCAGTGTGGCTCAGTGGTTGAGGGTCGACCTATGAACCAGGAGGTCACAGTTTGATTCCCAGTCAGGACATGTGCCCCAGTTGCAGGCTTGATCCCCAGTGTGAGGTGTGCAGGAGGCAGCCAATCAATGATTCTCTCTTATCATTGATGTTTATAGCTCTATTTCCTTCTCTCTTCCTCTCTGAAATCAATAAAAAATATATTTTAAAAAGTCAGTAAACTTATCACTAAAACCAGGTAGCCATGCTTTATGTCTTAAAAGAGAAAAAAACAACACACATTATAATATAGAAATTAATTGCAATCTAATATAAAAATTGGGCTCAGCAGTAAAATTGACTTAATATTCATGCATTCGTCTATTCATTCACTAATCTATTGATTCATCCATCAGGAATTTATTAAGCATCAACCATATCCTTCCTATGATATACACTGAATCTACAGAGATGAATAAAACAAGTTCAAAATCCAGTATGGGGACAAGTCAAGAAAACAAACAATTGCAATAAAATGTGATGTGCAGAATAAATTATAAATTTTGATTACTTTTTCCAAGGAAAAGTAAAAAGAACAACATGGACTTTCAGGAATTTTGAATAGTATATTCTGATTATAAATTAATTTTTTAAATAAAGACAAATTGAAGAAATGTGTCCTATAATAACACAACCCAGAGAAATCAATGTTGACCTTTTTTTGGTATATACACTTCATATCACTGAATGTGTATATATATATGTATATATATATATGCATGCACATATATTACATAAAATTTATTATATGTATGTATAAGCAAAATCTATATATGTATTATACAAAATTAGAATCATAGTGTACAAAATTTGTACAATTTTCTTTTAAATTATTTGTATATTGTAAAAATTTTCCTTGTTATTACATATTTTCTTAAAACAGTTATTTAAATGTCTACATAGGATTTTACAATATGGATGTATTATAGGCTCTTTAGGCATTCCTTGTTTAGACATGTAGGTTCTTTCCAATTTTCTGCTAGTATAAACAACACAGGTAAATATTAATCTACATCTTTGTGCACAGCTCATTTTTATATGAGTACAGAAGTACAATTTAGGGGACAAAGTAATAAAGAGAATTTTAGATACATACTGTCAAATTACTTTCCAGTAAGATTAAATCAGTCTACACTTTCACAGGCATTCCCATTTTCTACATTTAAGCAATCCTACTTAAAATTTATTAATATTTTTATATATAAAAATAGTATTGGGTCATTTGTTAACTATCGGTATTAGTAACTTTAACTTATTTTTATCTGTTTTGATTTTTAAAATGTTATTACCAAATCTTCTATATATATGTTTCCATGTTATGATTGACTTATAAAATATTTTTATTTATTAAAATATATTAATTTTTTGAGGAAACTCCACACTGTTTTCCATAGTGTTTGTACCAGTCTATATTCTCACCAGCAGTATGCTAGGGTTCCTTTTTCAGCACATTCTTGCCAGCACTTTTATTTGTTATTTGTTGATTTATTGATGGTAGCCATTCTGGCAGGTGTGAGACAGTACCTCATTGTCATTTTAATTTGCATCTTTCTGATAATTAGTGGTGTTTTTTCATGTCTCTTAGCCATTTATATGCCCTCTTTGGAGAAGTGTCTATTTAGGTCCTCTGTCCGTTTTTTAATTAGGTTGTTTGTCTTTTTTTGTTGAGCTGTATGAGTACTTTATATATTTTAAAAATTAATGGCTTATCAGATGGATCATAGACAAATATGCTCTCCTATACACTGGGTTCTCCTTTACATTTGATCCAGTGATCCCTTTTCTAAGAATATCCTACGAAGCCAGAAACACCAATCAGAAAGAATATATGCACCCTATGTGCATAGCAGCACAACTTATAATAGCTAAGATCCAAAAACAGCCTAAGTGCTCATTATTAGATGAATGGATTAAAAATGATGGTACATTTAAATCATGGGATACTATGAAGCAGTAAAAAAAGGGGATCTCTTACCCTTTGCAACAGCATGGATGGACCTGGAGAGTATTATGCTAAGTGAAATAAGACAGTCAGAGAAAGACACGTATCACATGATCTCACTTATATGTGGGATCTAATGAACAAAATAAACTGATGAACAAAAATAGACCCAGAGACATTGAAGCATGCAACACACTGACATGTTTCAGAGGGAAGGGGTGGAGGGATGGCAGGAGATTAACCAAAGAACTTATATGCATATATGCATAGCCCGGGGACAAACAGTGTGGTGAAGGCCTGAGGAGGAGGCGAGAGGGGATGGAAGCAGTCAACAGGGGAAAAAGGGGGACATCTGTAATACATTAAACAATAAAGATAAATTAAGGAAAATATATATAGCCCTAACTGGTTTAACTCAATGGTCAAGGGCAAATACCTCAGCTGCAGGCTGGATCCCGGGCCCCAGTTGGAGCACATATGGAAGGCAACCAATCCATATGTCTCTTTTACATCATTATTTCTGTCCAACTCTCTCCCGCCCCCCCACTCCAACCCCCCGCCTTCCACTGTCTCTAAAAGTCAATGGAAAAATATCCTCGGGTGAGGATTAACTATATATACCCCTAAAAAAAATAACCACAAACTTATAGAAGCTTTACACTTTCATTATGTTAGATCTATTGGCACTTCTTTTTATTTCCTCTTGTTTTTCTATGTAAAACAATCTCCTTTAACTAGCGATCAGATAAATATCCTATTTCCATTTATTGTATATGCTTTAATTTATTACATCTAATTATTAATCCAACCAGTATTTGTTTTGTTGCATGATATGAAAGAGAGATCTATTTTCCCCAAATCATCCAATCATCCAATCACCAATTATAACATAATTCCTACTATCTTAGTTGTTTTGAAATACCATTTTCATCATGTATAGTTTTATAGCTTTCAGTTATTTCTCTGGTTTTCCTTATCTATTAAATTGTTCCAGCAACAAGACTATGTTATTTAATTATCATAATGTTATAGTACATTTCAACATCTTGAATAGCAAAAGCAACCCCTCCTCATTACCTTTGGTTTTTCACATTTTTCCTCATTATTTACACAGCTATACTTTTTCAGGTGAACTTAGAATAAATCATCTTGTTTCTCATAACCAATTTATCAGAAATAAGTTTGGAAGTCTTTCATCTTTCCTATTACAGTATTGTGACATCAGAAATGAAATGTGGGGCATAAAAAATCAAGTCAGAATACCTACAGTTGAGTCTACTTGCACACATTTTAGAACAAATAATACATTATTTAGAGATATACATACATGACAAATTTAGAAAAAAAGTAAAGAAATGACTGGCTCAATTCTAAGGATGATGATTTCCTGTTTCTGGAAGTGGGATCCAATGCAGAACCGGGGCAATAGGAGTGCAACATGTATTGAAAAAAATTCTACTGTCAGAGCTGTGTGATAGGCACATGGCTGTTTTTATTATGATTATTACCATTAATAATATTCTGTTTAATGGTTATATTTATTGAAACTGTAATATTTTAATTTCAAAATTGAATTTATAAAACAAAAATCAATTTTTAAAATCAATACTTTCCCTCTATACCACCATTGATTAGAAAAATATAAATTAAAATTATTATATTAATAATTGCAATTGAAAATATGAACTATCTAGCAATGAACTTTATAAGATTTATGTAGAAGCTATTTGAACTTTATGAATAAATCTATATACTCTACTGAGTAAAATTTTTAAAGTCATACATTAATGAAGACATAACATGTTATTCAAATTATTTTATAAATTTAATGCAATCCCAATTAGTATCTCAACACAATTTTAGAACTGAACTAAATGTCTCTAAACTTTGTCTCTAAGAATGAATATTAAATTTGCCTACCAAGAAAATTTTGGAAGACACTGTTAATGCAGAGGAACTTTCCCCACCAGATAGATGTTACACTCTATTAAAAAACTATAATTATTGACACAATGGGATGCAAATGTAGGAAAAGATTGAAAATCTACAATAATTCATTAGTAACATTTGATATCTTAACTAATTTCTATCAACAGTATATATTCTACTAACTCCTTTACATTAATTGTCTCTTTTAATCTTCCTAATTCTTTCAGGCAGATAATACCATTTTTTCAGTTTTTACAAATAAAAAATGTAGCATGAGCAACTATCCTGGCTTCTTCATTACTGTTCCCATTTTAGCAGTTAAAATCTAAAATCCCTGGATACCCCTTAATTGGGATGATTGGTCAGCCTAGAATTGACGGCTGGAGTGTTTAGGTAATTCATTCAGAGTATTACAGCAGGTAATTGATGGATCTGTGATTTAAATTCAGCTCAGACTCTAAAGCCCTATTTAACTTTGCATGCACCCATATGATAAATGTGGCAATATAAATGACAGGGGGAAACCATTCTGGAACAACTGGCTGACCATGGACAAAGGTAGTTAGATCAATACTTTACACTAGAATACATTTTTGATGAATAAACATTTTAAATGTAAATTTTAGATAAATGAATACATATATAATCTTGGAGTAAAGATGGATATTCTAAAAGTGATACAATCTCTCTCTATCTCTATCTCTCTCCCTCTTCTCCCTCCCTTGAAAAATCAATAAAATAAATAAATAAATAAATAAAATAAAAATTATATAAGAGCTAGAATACATAAATGAAACGTTGAATAAATATATTACAGTAAAAACAGCTTAAGGCAGTGGTACCTCAGTTCTTGAACTTCATTCATTCCAGAAGGCTGTTCAGAAACCAAATCATTGTTTCCCATGAGAAATAATGTAAATCAAATTAATCTGTTCCAGATCCCTAAATGACTCCCTATTATTTTTGTTTGTCTGTTTGCTTTTGTTTCTTGTTGTTTTTTGTTTTGTTTTGTTTTAGATTTTTATTGATTTTAGAGAGTAAGGAAGAGGGAGAGATAGAAACATCAATGGTGAGAGAGAATTATTGATTGGCTGCCTCCTGCACACCCAACACTGAGGATCAAGCCCACAATCTGAGCATGTGCCCTGACCAGAATTGAACCATGATCTCCTGGTTCATAGATCAGTGCCCTACCACTGAGCAACACCTGCCAGTCAATAACTCCCCATTTCAATCTTTCTTATATACAGGACATATCTAATGTACAGTTTAACCCATAAACAAACACTTTAAAAACAAAAAGGACATGAAATATAAATAAAAAATTTACGAAAAAGAAATTAAAAATTAAATAATAATAATAAGCAGCAACAAAAGCAAAAATCCCACCAAAATATTCACAGCACAATTTCCTGACTTGTTAACAATGTGAGGTTTAGCAGTAAACTGACTTATTCTCATGTATTCTCCCCTTTGTTGACTGAGAGACAAGTGACTGATCACACAGATATCAGCCTTAAAGGGTGGTCAGGTTGAGAAGCAAATTGTTTGAGATGGAAGACATTAACTATATCTACAACTTAAAACATCACACGCAAACACTTTTAAAACATGTAGAAATTGATAAAATATTTGCAACACAGATAAGAAATGGTTAATGACTTAAGTTTGTGAAAGCCCTCAAAAATTAATAGGAAATATTTAAACTCCATAATAGAGAAATGGAAAACGAACTTCAAAGAAGGAAAAATGGTAAAAACATAGGAGTAAAATGTTTGCTTCTAATGGTGACACAGTTATCTATATATAAACAGGTTATATGCAAATTAGCCAGGCATCACGACAGGCTCAGGAGGAGCTGCACACCCAGATGGGTGGGAGGAGACTGCGTGCTGCCCCCAGCCCCAGTGGACACACACCAGGGGTGGGAGTGTGCTCCTAGTCGCCACCTCGTGGCTCGGAGCACGGCCCCGGTGGGTGGCAGCAGTGGCCGAAGCGAAGCAGCCCCAGTACCATATGCCTAGTGGCAGCTGGAGCAAAGCAACCTGGGTCCCGCGTGCCTGGCAGTGGCAGGGGCAAAGCAGCCTGGGTCCTGGCTGCCAGAGGGAAGATGTTGTCGGCAGCTAGGGGAAGGAAGGCCTATTCTTGCATGAATCTTTGTGCATAGGGCCTCTAGTACAAAATAAAACAAAATTCTATTTTTCTTGAAGCAGATTAATAAAAATCTTAATAAAAAGCCTAATATGCTAAGTGTCCAGTCGACCAGCTGGCTGTTCAACCAATCAAAGTGTAATATGCTAATGATATGCTAAGGCCACTCAACTGCTTGCTATGACATGCACTGACCACCAGAGGGCAGACAGTCGACCAGTTGACCAGTTGCTATGACGTGTACTGACTCAAGGGGGCAGATGCCCCGGCCAGTAGGTTAGCTTGCTGTTGGGGTCTGGCTGGATGAACCAGATGGGCCGGCTGAGCAAGACAGTCTGGACAGGCCCTGGAGCCCTCCTGCCATCCCTTCCTGGCTGGCCAACCTCCTGCTTCTCTCTCCTGCCCCGATCTTGCACTGGTGGGGTCCCTCAGCCTGACCTGCATTTTCTCACAATCAAGGACTCCTCAGGGGTTGTTGGAGAGCTGCTTTCAGCCCGATCCCAAAGGGGGAGTGTTGCTCACAGCTGGCGAGTGCAACAGTGGTGGTGAGAGCTTCTCCTGCCTCCACGACAGCATTAAGGATGTCCGACTGCTGGCTTAGGCCTGCTCCTCACAGAGGGTGCAGGCCTGGCTGAGGGACCTCTCCCCCAGCCGAGTGCATGAATTTTGTGCACTGGGCTGAGGAACTCCCCACCCTGCAAGTGCGCCAGGTTGAGGGACCCCCCTCCCCCACTCCTGAGTATATGGATTTCATGCACCGGACCTCTAGTTAAAAATAATTAATAATACCTAGTGTTGATGATTGCATGTGCAAAAGGACCCTCTTATATATAAGTGGTTGGTGAGAGTGTTAAACATGTGAAGGTATTTTGACAATATTAATCAAAAGCCTTAAAATGCATACAAAAATCTCCTTTTAAGAATCTAAAATAGGGGAATAACCTGACAAATATGTATGCATACCTATATATACCAGAATGTTTATTATAGCATGTTTATAGTAGCATGTAACTAAATGTCTTAAAATCTATCCATTGGGCTTAGTTAACATAAATTATGGCATATCCTTGCAATGCTATTCCATGTAGTCATTAAAAATAATTCAATTACCCATTCATCAAATATTTATTGAATAGTAGGCATATTACTAGTTGTTGGAGTTACAGTAGTATATAAGACTGACTATATATTTATCCTTCCAGCTATTGCCTATATAGAAAATAAATTCAACAGAAAACAAAAATAATATTTCTGTAATGTGCAATGAGAACTTGGGTGAAAATAAATAAGAGTTTGAGAGAGAGGTTATCAGAAGGACATTGATTCATACTTATTTATATGCAGGTCTTACCCCCCCCTCCCAAGTAGACACGTCAAGGATTTAACCACATGGCATATTAATATTCAAGATTAATGTTTAATATGTGTTATAATCAATTGAAATTTTTTTTGCTCTTTCTTAGAGTCTAGAGAGAAGAGCACATATACCAGTCAAAGTGTTTTTCCAAAAGGCCAGAGGATTCAGAGTCTCTGTCCTGTAATCCACAAAGTATCACCACCACTCCGCCCGAATATTCAGACCATGTGAGTTCTGCTCTAATACCTTTCTCTCTGGATTATGACACTGACCATTTGCTCAGACTCTTCACTTTGTTTCTCCCTCTATATTGATCTCTGATTACTTGTAGAATGTAGAGCATCCCCTGATAATATATTGAAATATATATAATTGCTGATATCCAACCACTTTTTTTGC
>NW_006284333.1:45765-51173 GCF_000327345.1 Myotis davidii | reverse complement strand
GTTGCCAATGTTATCACTGATAAGGGTTTAATCTCAAACATTTATAGGGAACTCATACAACTTAACAAAAGGAAGATGAATAATCCAATCAAAAACTGGGCAAAGGACCTAAATAGACACCTTTCAAAAGAGGACATTCAGAAAGCCAAGAGACATATGAAAACATGCTCAAAGCCACTAATCATCCAACCACTTTTGACCAACTGAAATGACAATTTCACATGTTCAATTTACTATAAAAATTCCTCTCTTTCTATATTATGAACTATTTTTTGACAGACCAAGACACACGTTCTGTTACTCTGTTACCCACATTGAAGATGCTGTAAAGGAGACAAGAACTGACATCAGTAATGGACTCCAGTTACCATCCTAATACATCTTTGTATTTTCTTCGAAAGTCTGACAGTTAAAATAACACGCTAGAATTTTATCCTTTATTTTTATCATTTTACTTATCTATATGACCATCTTACAGGGAAAGAACATGGAAGGGAAGTGTGTTCAGTTAAATATTATTCAAGAAGGATCTATTTCTTTCAGTCATTTTCAAGGGGAAAACTAATAAACCTTAACTGTTTGAATTTAAAAGGTATTTACCATGACCTCTGCATCAATCTAGAAAATGAAGGGGTATTCATCAAATTTATTGTACAAACTGTAATTTTTATAGAGACTGCTGTATAGCTTAGCCATTCTTGCTACAAATGTTGGATTCTGCCAAGTACACATACTTGAGTAAATTTTAGTCAGTGTCTTTTATTTTTGAAAGTGTAGGAGAGTAAAAGTAATTTTCCCTCCTACCTTTCTAAATTCTTCTGGCTGGACTAATAAGCAAAATAAAATGAAACAGAAAATACATTGAGTCAGTGTCCTCACCTGCTAAGTAGGGGTAATAATTGAATATATGAGGAAGATTCAATCTTCCTCATATATTCAATTATTACCTCTCAATTATCAAGATAATTGAGATAATACATATAAAATGTATTTAATACAAACACATAATAAATGTTCAATTAAAAGTAGTTTTATAGCTTTTTAAAAAACAATTTCTTGTTCTTTTAGCTTAATTCCCTAATCATGAGATAGAGCCTGAAAACCAGAATTGCAAAATAGACAACCCTTTACAATTTGGGTGGGAAAAGGAAGAGAAAATATCTCACTCTAGAGTCTCTATGAAGGGACCCAGTGAGTCAGCATTTGGGCAACATTTCCACTTGCCCTTCAATCGCAGTGATTACAGAGCCAAATGAAGTACAGAGTGAATGATAGGGCAGAGGAGAGTTCCTTCACCTCCAAATTACATTCAGGGACCATTATTTTCTCTGTGCAGATGAGAAACATTTAGCATTATTTTTAGTAGATTATATATCAGGGTTTATAAACTGACCTTGTAAGATTAAAAAATGCATTCACCCTCAGTTGACCTTGAAAATATAGAATAGATATAAGTACAGTTGAAAAAACTTCATTTGGACTTACCACAGCTACAAGTAATCTTTCCTGATCAGCTGCTGAAGCAGCTGTTGAATGGCAGTGGGCAGAATTTCAGGCTTGGGTCATCCTCAGGTAAGGAGAAGTAGATGCTCAAAAACTATTGCTCAGCAGCTAAACAAGGATGAACCAACATAACAAATCAAAGGACAAAACTTGACATTTTCTGCATAAAAATCTAAGATGTGAGTCTTTAAGCCATGCCAGTGCAAAACCCCTCTGAACTCTCAGAAGTTTTTCCTTGGAGACTCCCAAATATTTATTCCCAAATCCGAAGGGCAGGCATAGCCAAAGGTACCTGCAGCTGACCAGGGCCCATCATTCAAGGGGTGTTATGTGCCTACTCTGGCCACTTTGGACACCAGAATGTTAAGTGTAATTATCATTTTAGAAACCCCTCTCTTAATATTTGATCAACTTTTCCATAAAGATAAGAAAAAATATATTTTCCTGAGTCTAGAACATGTCAGGAGACTACTTTTCTTTCTTTTCTCAACTAATTCTGAAATTATCCCTCCCAACTAGAAAGCAAGTCAATATAGCCCAACAGAAAAGATCCCAAGCTAGGGATTAGATTCCAACTCTGCATTTACAGGCTTTTGACATTGGACAAGTTGCCTTGGTTTAAAAATTCATAAAGTGGCTATAATAACAATTCTTGCCAAAATGCCTGGCCCATATAATTCTGCTTAATAAATGTTGTTTCCTTTGATTATTTTTATTTTTTTCTTTGATTATTTTTAAACTAGAGGCAGGCCCAGTGCACGAAATCGTGTGCAGGTAGGGTCCCTAGGCCTAGCCTATGATCAGGGCCATCTTCCACCTGCCTGAAAGTCCCCAGTCCCACCCTGCCACCACCCACCTCAGTTCCCCTGTGGCCATCCAGCAATTGAAGCCTGCAGTTGCGGGGAGGGACTGAGAGGTGGTCAACGCACCTCATAGCAACTGGTCGATCAGTCGTTCTGGTCATTATTCTATTATGGTCACTGGTCTTTATTATTTAGGATTATTTTATTTAATCCCATTGAAATCTCTGCATAATTCCTTGTCCTTTGGTGAATCCTCCTGCAGTCCATGTTGGTTATAATCAGCAAAGAACTCTATGTTTGTCTACAGTTGCTCAAATGTCAGGGTTTTCATTAAATCTTTCTACTACTCTGGCCATTTATGTCCCCATTAGCTAGTGCACAGATTCATGTATTGGTGATGATTTGTTCACCTCCAATCACCACTCTGAAAAAGTCTGCTGCTGTCTAGTAAAACCTTTTCTCTCTGTTACTCCAAGCTCAACAGGAAGAAGAGTCTCCTGGTTTGTCCTGCCTTTGGCTGATGCCACCCTGAGGCATTCATCTATTACTAAATTAAAGGTGACCTCATGGTGCTCACTTCAGCAGCATATATACTACAATTGGAATGATTCAGAGAGGATTAGCGTAGCCTCTTCACAAGGATGACACACCAATTCATGAAGCATTTCATAAGTTTGAAACAGGCACTTTCATATATTGTAATGAAAGTGAAAATGGTAAAACTCCAGAATGGTGAATCCAACAATAGCTTCCAACATGAGAAATGCCCCCTTGATCCAGCAATCCAAAGTCTAGAAATCTATCCTTCAGATATACTTTTTTCACATATGAAATGATGTATTTGCAAGTGTTTTTTTTTTAACCTGGTATTGTTTGTAATTGCAAAGGATTAGAAAAATATAAGTCTATCAAGTGGGAACTGATTAAGAAATTTGTTACATCTATACAATGGATTATAATAAAAACAGAAAATTAGAATGTTCTTTATATATTAATGTAGAAAGATAGCCAAAATATACAATAAAGATACTGCTTAAAATTACCTCTTAAACTCAGACAACAGAATTGTGATTACCAGAGGGAAAGGAGGTGGAGGGAGGTAGAAGAGGGTTAAGGGGGGATAAATGATGACAAAATAAGACTTTGGGTGGTGAACACAGTACAATATACAGATGATATATTATAGAATCATATACCTGAAACCTATATAATTTTATTTAACCTATGTCACCCCAATAAATTCAATATATATTTTTAAAATACTGCTTCAAGGTATAGAACAATGATATGTCTTAGGTTAACTTTCATATAAAAAAATGGGGCATGAGAATGTATATTCATATTTCCTTGTATTTCCATAAAGAAACAAAATAGCCTGATCAGTTTGGCTCAGTGATTGAGCATCAACCTATGAACCAGGAGGTCACGGTTTGATGACCAGTCAGTGCACATGCCTGGGTTGTGGGCTTGATCCCTAGTGAGGGGCATGCAGGAGACAGCCAATCAATAGTTATCTCTCATTATTGATGATTCTTTCTCTCTCTTCTTCCTTCCTCTCTGAAATCAATAAGAATATATTAAAAATAAATAAATGATTACCTACATTAGGCATAGAAAATTATGGCCAGAAGGCTTGTGTCTATTTTTATAAGTAAAATTTTATTGGAATACAACCATACCATTTGCTTCTGTGTTACTATGGCTGCTTTTGTACCTCAGTTTCAAAGCTGATTAATAGCAACAGAGATCACATGGCTTACAAGCCTAAAGTATTTATTACTTGGCCCTTTACAGAAAAGTTTGTCAACTCTTGACCTATAGAGAAGGAAAATGCATAGGGACAGGAAGCAAGAGTTCTCAATAAACACACTTTTTAACATGGCTTTGGTTTTTGAACCTATGAATTAATGTATTGTATTTTTATAAAAATAAAAAACAAAATCAATGAAATCTGGTTTGCATCTTCTGGGTAAGAAACAAACAATAATAAATCTAGAGAAGGAATTTGTTTCTGCTTGGAATATCCTTATTTCTTTTTCTTTTTTTTAAAAAAACAACAACAACCATTTATCTTTATTGTTGAAAGTATTACAGATGTCCCCTTTCCCCTCTCTAGGCCCCCTCCATCCTGCTCCTTCCCCCTCCCCAGGCCTTCACCACAGTATTTTCTGTGTCTGTGGGTTATACATATATGCATATAAGTTCCTTGGTTAAACTCTTCCTGCCTTCCCCTCTTCTGTCTGAAAGACATCAGTCTGCTGCATGCTTCAATGTCTTTGGGTTTACTTTGATCATCAGTTTATCTTGTTCATTAGAGTCCACATCTGAGTGAGAGCACGTGATATTTATCTTTCTCTGACTGGCTTATTTCACTTAGCATAATGCTCTCCAGGTCCCTGCATCTGTCTCAAAAGGTAAGAGGTCCTTCTTTTTTACAACTGAATAAGATTCCATTGTGTAATTTATTTCTTTACAAACATTTGTGAAATTAAAAATCTTTTTTGGCGCACATGCCCCAGTTGCAGGCCTGATCCGCTGTGTGGGGCATGCAGGAGGCAGCTAATTAATGATTTTCTCTCATCAACCTACACATTCTCTCTCCCCACTGATCTCTCTCTCTCTCTCTCTCTCTCTCTCTCTCTCTCTCTCCCTTCATTTATTTTTTAAAGTAAACTTATATAATTCATTTTAAAGTGAAAAAATTATATATGGCTACTTCCTATGTTACACTCAAAAAGCAATCACATACACAGTAGCTTGAAGTGCTCTTCTTTGTCCACTTTATAAACTTGTATGAAGCCTACTAAGTGCCAGGCAGTGTGCTAAACAAGTAGTGAAAATTATAATTGTTGATTTATGACTAGAGCCTTTTAATCTAATAAACACTGAGCTCTCATTATGTGTCATTACTGTTCTTAGTGCTGTATATACATTGTCTCAATCTTCACAACATCCCAAATTTAAAACTTGAGCCCGGTCTTTCCAGAGCTCCAGACTCATAGCTAACTGCCTACTCAACTTCTCCATTTAGATGTCTAATAAACATCTCAAAATGAACTTCTCCAAAACTGAACTGTTGGTCGTTTCCCTCACACATTCCTG
>NW_006284333.1:30029-45748 GCF_000327345.1 Myotis davidii | reverse complement strand
CCTGCTCCATCCACAGCCTTCTTCATCTGGTTGGATAGTAATTCCATCCTTCCAGTTGGTTAGATTGAAACATTCAGAGTCCTCCTTAACATGTTTTTTCCTCTCACATAGCATAGTTTATCTATAAAATCACCTATAAAATTTTCTGTAATCTGGCCACTTCTTACTATATCCACTACTGCCACCCTGTTCTGATATTCTGGGCCACCATTTTCTCTCACCTAGATTACTATAATAGCTTCCTTACTAATGTCCTTGTTTCTCCTCTTGCCCCTTTACAATCTATATCCCACATCACCATCAGAAGTATTCCTTTACATTTAAGTTTAATCATGTCACTCTTCTAAGTAACCCACAGTGGTTCCCATTTTCATTCTGAGTAAAGGTTATTGTCCAAGTCTTTATTCATCAGAGGCCTACCCTAACCATCCTATTTGAAAGAAAAATTCTGGTCCAGCCGGCATGGCTCGGTGGTTGAGCATCGACCTATGAACTAGGAGTTCATGGTTCAATTTCAGGTCAGTGCCTATGCCCAGGTTGCAGGGTCTATCCCCAGTAGGGGAAATACAGGAGCCAGCAAATCAATGATTCTCTATAACTGTTCTCTCTCTCTCTCTCTCTCTCTCTCTCTCTCTCTCTCTCGCTCCCTTCCTCTTTGAAATCAACAAAAACATATTTAAAATAATAAATAAAAAAATGCTGTCCTCCCAACTCCCACCCAAACACTATCCATCCCCTTCCCTTGTTCTATAGTTTATTTTTCATATTCTTTTAACATTATATAATTTTTCTATTTATGTTTTTTGTTTATTACCATCTGTCCATGTGGTAAAAGATAGTCTCAAATAATTGTTGAATTAATGAACAATTTCTGGAGATGTAGGTATTATTTCTTTTCGCATTGTACAGAAGGGGAAACAAAGGCTCAGACAAATAAATTGATTTGCCCCAGGGTCAGAAAATTAATCAGGGAAAGGGCAAGAAATTAAACCCAGGTACCTCATATTCTAAAGCTCATAGTCCATACCACCCAACAACGTCATACAATTTATAATATAGTGCCTGCCATGCTAAACTGTGTGTTTATTGCTCAGACACAAAGGTCAGCAATCGTCATGGAACTTGAATGTAGCTTTCTAGAGAATAGAGCAAGCAAGTGATGAAATGGTGTCATTCAGCTTGACAGTTTCTGATATACCCCTATCTGGATCATGGGAAGAAGGCATACTTGAAGGTTTTTACTATCAACCTACATTTTCTTCTTCACTTATTTGCACAATCATGTTAATGATACCTAGGCCAATTCAAATAAAACATTTCCAACTGCAAGAGTTACAGAGTCACTTCATGAGTAAATATCCATTAAAGTTTCATGACAAAGCATGCTGGATGTGTTTAGGCAGCATCCTTTGGGCAATAAAGCCAAGGAAGTAGAAAACTGTTAAAATGTAGATTGAGAGTAAGCCTTTAGCACCTCCCTTATGCAGCCTAAGAGACAGAAAGTGTTCTGAAAGAATTCACAAAGTTTTCACAGAATTACTGTGATCTGGTAATTCAGCTCTTAGAAATGCCTACTAAATGCTTTGTGTAGTGTAAGCACTTATAGCATGGTGGCACTCCAAATGTGCCTGTAGTGCAGCTCCTCCTGGGCTAGGGGCTGGCGGGCTATTGGGGAATTTGTCCTTCATATTTCCATGTTATTTGTCATTGTCTGCTCATGGCCCAGTGGGTGTAAAGTAAGCAAGAGCCTTTTTTGGGGGGGAGGGGGTGGGCAGAGCCTTTTAAACTGGGTTCTAGACCCCTTTAGATGCTAACTAAATTCTGCATGATATTTTATGGGTGAATTTAAGACTACAGATACTTTTAGAAAAGTGCTAATATTTTTTAAATAAGTTTTTCTGATAGCTGATTCTGTATCCAGTCTTTCTCTCATCTCCTCATCTCAATATTATTGTCTTTTCTTTTGCCTATAGTGCAAGCAATGGGAAAATATAAAGGCTTAGAAAACTGATTCCGGATCAAATTACCCAAATTCAAATCCTGACTCAGCCATTTACTATGAGTTCCTGGGTTTGTTAGTTAACCTTAACCTGATTAATCTGTTCAGTCATTGGTAAAATGGGCTATTTTGAGAATTGAATGGGAGGATGTATTTAAAATGTTTAATACAATATTGACATATTATACTCTTATTTTTATATGCTTGCAAGTATGAGGCAGTGCAATGAGATGAAGCACAGGCGTGAAGTCAGCAGGCCTCCAGGCTAGAATTCCAGTTTTGTCCTGGAGTACTGTGCAACTCTAAGTTAGGAAACTTAAATTTCCACCATCAATTTCTTTTATCATGAAATGAGAGGATTGAACTAAGTAATCTTTAAGTTTTCTTCCAGTTCTCACAATGAATATTGTTCTGTGATATTCTATAATAAGGACCAATCTAGAAAAAAGATATAATATAATAATATTTAATTCTGGGCCTAAAATATATTTTACTTCATAAGGAATGCTGTGAAAAAAAAGCAAAATTTTATTATACACATATAAGATATATTTTTAGTTTTACTCCCTTGATATTTGCTTTCTTGTTGAAAATTACACCACCCCCTTGAAATGGCTCATTGCTTACAAATCAGCATGAATTTTGCTTCATGGCAATTTGCTTTATAAATATAGATGCATTATGGAACTTTCCCACTCATAACTCAATATGTTTTTCTCTTCAGTATAAAGATTATTTCACTTCAAAAAGTACAAATCTTTGAACTAGAAAACAAATGAGTGTTGTTTTATGTTGTCTCATGGGGATAAAGAATTTATCATATATTAAGTTCTTGGGAAAGAACAAAAGTTGGATTGAGCCAGTGCTCATTTAACATAGGGAAAGTGACCTTATCCAACTATAGATAGAAATGGGGAGAAGAATGTCCTTCTGTGTTGGTCTACCAGGTGTACCAGGAAATAATGCGGATTATGTAATCAAAGAAAACATGATAATTTCAAGAGAAACATCAAAAGTGCTTTATTCAAAGTAATGTCCATCACTAGCTACACACACCGCCCCTTTCGGGTAATTTATGGATACCGTCCCAATAGAAGTTTCCTTGTTTTGTACCATCGATCGGAACAAGGGGTAATCTGAAGGAGCAAGGTATGGTGAATACTGCAGGTGGGTTAATACTTTCCAGGCAAGATCTTTTAACGTGTCTTTAACTGGTTTTGAAGTGTATGATGGTGTGTCATCATGAAGCAAAATTACGTTGCCGTGTCTTCTGGCACATTATGGTCATTTCATGATCAAAGCATGGTTCAAATTGATCATTTGTTGTCAGTAGTGATCAGTATTAATGGTTTCACCTGGTTTTAGAAGCTCATAATACACCACACCTACCTGATCCCACCAAATGCAGAGCATTGTCTTCTTTCCAAAGTGATTTGGCCTTGCAGTCAATGTTAATGGTTGACCAGGATCCACCCATGATTTTGTGCCTTTGGGATTCTCAAAATAAGTCTACTTTTCATTGCCAGTCACAATTTGATGCAAAAAAGACTTTCTTTCATGCCATTGAAGCAACATTTTACTGATGACTTCTCAGTTTTCCATTTGTCTCTCATTCAGTTGATGTGGCACCCATTTTCCTTCCTTTAAAATCTTTCCCATTGCTTGTAAAGGATCGGAAATTGTTTGCTGAACAACATTTAATCTTTCTGAAAGTTGTTCTTGAGTTTGACATGCACCCTCATCTGATAATGCTTGTAATTGTTGGTCTTCAAACTTTTTCGGTTGACTGGACGTTCTTTGTCTTTCACACCAAAATCATCACTTTTAAAGCATTTAAACCAGCATTTACAAGTACTTTGAGATGCAGCATGTTCACCAGAAGCTTCCCGAAGTATATGATAACTTTCAGCAGCACTTTTCTTCAAAATAATGAATTAAAACTTCCTGCAAATGCTTTTTTTGGCACGAAATTCAACATTTTTAAGCACAAAAATATCTATAATGTTAACACCTTCAGCAAATTTGACATATGAAGTTTGAAGCTTGCTATCAATACAACAAAATAGCACACATATCAAATCACATATATATCAACATATGTGTAACTCCATCTATTGAAAAAACCCACATTATTATACAGTACACCCCGAAATTTTCATAACTGATCAGATTTAAGAATGAAAAGTGCTGTATTAGTTAGCTTTGCTTTGGAACAAATGACCCAAGAATCTCAGTGGTCTACAGTGAAAAATGTTTATTTATCACTTACATTATATGTTAGCTGCAGATTGGCAGCAGCTCTGGTATGTTCCATGTGATTTATTCCTTCCTGGATCCAGGCTGAGGAGCAGTCCACAATCTGGGCCTACTCTCTGGCAGGGGGGAAGGCAAGAGAGCTTATGAAACCACGGGATGGCTCTTAGAGATTTTCCTTAGAACTGGGGTACTGTCAGTTGTGTTCATATTTCTTTAGACAAAGCATATCATGTGACCAAACCTAATATCATGAGAGCAAGGATGTATACTTTTTCCACAGAAAGGTATTGCAAATCACATGGATAAGAGCAGGTGTGGAAACTCCTCTTACAGGAAGGGGCCAGGGAGTAATTAAGAACAATGATACTGTTTGAGGAGGCTAAAACAGCACCAGGTGTTACTAGCGGGGTCAGATGGGACCTTTGTTCAGCAACCTCAGTACAGTGGGGACTTGACTTACGAGTGTCCCGACTAATGAGTTTTTTGAGATACCAGCTGTCTCTCAGCCGATTTTATGCATTGAGTTGACAATAATTTGAGTTAACGAGCTCCTTAATGAGCTCGGTCTCAGAACGAATTAAACTCGTAAGTCAAGGCCCCATTGTATACTCATAAATCTAGTTCATGTATTTTCTTTGCTAGCTAATAAACTCCGTGAAGACAAGGCCATGTCTATTTTACTACCCTGTTCTCAGCATTGTGCTTGAAATATTGTAGCTGCTCAAAAATATTGTTTAGTTAAAGAATGAAGAAATAGCCCTGGCTGGTGTGGTGTAGTTGGTTGGCATTGTCCCATACACCAAGAGGTTGCTGGTTTGATTCCCTGTCAAGGCACATGCCCAGGTTGGAGACTCAATCCTCAGTAGGGGGCATGCAGGGGGCACATGTTTTTCTCTCTTGCTCCCTCTCTTCTTCTTTCTCTAAAAATCAATAAAAATTTTAAAAAATAAGAATGAAGGAATAAACTGAAATAGACTGAATGAATAGCATTTTATCCCTTTTCCTTGGAATGGTACAGGAAAAGTACCCACAGATTGGTGAAAGGCTCCATAAAGCTAACACAGAGCTCAGAAGTAGATTTAGTGACTGGGGTCTATTGGATGACACTTTCCCCCCCTCTCTAAATTGACATGTCTGTGTTCTGTACAACTGTGGAGAAATCCATCTGATTAAAATGAAGGTTCTGGTTAGTAGTGATATTTAGAGCTGATTCCTCTCATCTGAAACATAGCTCAAAAGTCTTTCCAGGGTTGCAAATAGGTTTCCACATAGTGGACTGAAATCTCCTTAACGAAACAGAAAGGGAGAAAGCTTTCTAGGCCAATGTTCCCCTTCAGACCCACCCACTAAAAGAGAAAACTTTGAAATTAATTAGTACATGAGAGTTTTATATTTTGTTGGCTTGATGGTGTTCTGGAAAACAACAGAATTATATCTACAAGCTAAAAACACACTGCTTATTTTTTCCCCCAAGAGAAACACTTTGTTATACCTTGAATGTTAAAGCATTTTCCTCCCACATATTTTTGAGCTTTTGAATGTGTATTAATCACCAACATACCCAAGGAGGCAGAGATAATTATCTCCTTTATAATAATGATAATGTCAAGGGAGACAAACTGACTTGCTGCTGCGGAGTGAGTCAGAAACAAAGCCCTGGTTTCCTAATTAACAGGTCACTGGCCTTACTGCCCAGGATTGTGGTTTTGCTATCGGTCCTCTTCCCCACTGGGTGCTGCTGGGGGTGGAGTTCTTACAATGTCCCAAGAAAATGAATTTTCTGAGACTTGCATGGGAGAACGAATGATTTTTATTCATGTGGAATTAAATCCCTGTGCTTCTGAAGTCCCGTTTCCCTTAGTTCAGTCATAGAAGTATAGCTGAGGTTTCAGTAAAGCTAGAAGCAAAGCTAGTGTCTAGAATTTCCTTTCCATGTTGCAGCCAGGTTCAGTACAGTATCAGGATAGTTGCAGTCCATTAGTCCATTTTGTGTGTAGGTCCACATGGCCATGGGACACACAGGAGAATGCCAGGAGCTCAAGTGTGAGCCATGAGCCAAGCATGCCAGGAGGAACCAAGAAAGTGAACCTCTTTGTTCAGGGGATTCTATATCGCACATTTTTGTGCACTTGCATTGGCTATGCCCATTCTGGCCAATGACCTCTGTTTCCAGGTGTGACTGACAGCAAGCACCTATCCTAGTCATCCCAACTTTATTGGGCATGTATCTATTTTCTCTTTGTCCAGTCCCCTTCCTCCAATGTTTTAAAAAGAACATGCCTATAATGTCTGGCCTTTGTTCCTTTCCTATTATTAATAACTAGCTAATTATAATGGTATCAGTTTTATTTCATGTTCCTTGGCACTGTTGGGCAGCTTGGATAGGGTGATAATATATTCTATATTGTTGCAGCTCTGGTGAACCCCTACTGCCTCAATGTTATTTGCAGACTATAATTACATATTAGTAATCTTGAACACTAACAATAGTGGGAACAGAGTCATGCAGATGCATATTCACATAATCATTTGCTATGCCATTTATAGCTTCTTTGAGCAGATAAGATCAAAAGGCAGCACATAGCCAGAACATGTCTGCTGCAACTATCACGTAGGATGAAACCCAGTATGTGAGAGGCAAGAAAAACAGAGAGCTACACACTGTCCCCTCACAATCCGGGACCTCTGGCTCCTAACTGCTCACCTGCCTACCTGCCTACCTGCCTGATTTCCCTTAACTGCCTCTGGCTGCCAGCCTTATCACCCTTAACTGGCCTCCCCTGCCAGCCTGGTTGCCCCCAACTGCCTTCCTTTTCAGGCCTGATCTCGCTGCCCCCCCAACTGCCCTCCCCTGCTGGCCAATTTGGTTCTGATTAGTCAGTTTCTATGCCAGCATCAAAAGCTCCATCTCTTAGGCAGCTATTGGCTCCCCACAGCACCCATATTTGGCTCTGATTGGTTGGTTTCTATGCCAGTCAGCATCAGAAGCTCCACCTCCTAGGCAGCCATTGATTCTTCACAGCACCCACATTTGGTTCTGATTGGACGGTTCCTATGCCAGTCAGTGTCAAAAGCTCCTCCTTCTAGACAGCTATTGGTTCTTCACAGCACCCACATTTGGTTCTGATTGAACGGTTCCTATGCTAGTCAGTGTCAGAAGTTCCTCCTTCTAGACAGCCATTGGTTCTTCACAGCACCTACATTTGGTTCTGATTGGTTGGTTCTTATGCCAGTCAGCATCTCTGGGCTTATCTCTGGGCCTGATCAGAGAGGCAGAGCTTAAGAGCCCCCAAGAGGCCGAGAGAGAAAGAAAAGCCAGACTGTTGGCAAAGCTCTGAAAGAAAGAGGGAATGAGATAGGCAAATACTGATCAACAGGTGCCACTGAGGCTGTGGACCAGACCCTGCCTCTCTCTCTGGGTCTCAGCCCCCAGGCCAGTCAGTGCTGGGTCACCAGGCTGCAGTGCGGTAGTCAGTGCTGGGTTGCCACAGCACTGACTGAAGGACTTCCGAGTTGGTCAGCCTTTGGTTGTGATCGGTTGTTGCAACCCTGGCTTTTTATATACAGTGGGGCCTTGACTTACGAGTTTAATTCGTTCCAAGATCGAGCTCGTTAAGGAGCTCATTAAGGAGCTCATTAACTCAAATTACTCTATCAACTCAATGCAAAAAGTCGGCCGAGAGACAGCTGGTATCTCAAAAAACTCGTTAGTCGGGACACTCGTAAGTCAAGGCCCCACTGTATTAGGATAGTTCTGTGGTCTTCAAACTGTGGCTCACAAGCCGCATGTAGCTCTTTGGCCCCTTGAGTGTGGCTCTTCCTAAGCCTTAGGAGTACCTTAATTAAGTTAATAACAATGAACCTACCTATATAGTTTAAGTTTAAAAAATTTGGCTCTCAAAAGAAATTTCAATCATTGTACTGTTGATATTTGGCTCTGTTGCCTAAAGAGTTTGCCAACCACTGGGATAGTTGATAGTATTACAGATATCTGCCCACTTAAATTTTTTTTTTCTCTCTATACACAAGGACAGTTGAAATGCAAAGAAAGTTGTTGTTGGCTATTTTGACCAAGCCAAAAATGTGCTTCTCCTATCAGCTTGCTATAATAATCAGTTCATTCCCACTTCACCCCTTGGCTGATCAATCCTGAATGATAGAAAGAAAAATTTTACAGGAAAATAGATAGCTTCTTATTTTTGTATTCTTATTATTGAGCAGAGATGTGAGTTTTTTCTTTTGTTATCTCTCTCTCTCTCTCTTTCTCTCTCTCTCTCTGATATTTCTTGCCAATAACCACTTCCTAGTTCAACTATGCCTAATTTTTCCTCTCATTTTATAGCAAAACTCTTCAAAAGTTTTAGATATATTAGCTTTTTGAAGTTTATTTTTTATTTTATCTTGAGCCCACTTCAGGCAGGTCTTGCCATGACCTGTTTATTAAATTGGCTGTGTCAAGGTTACTAATAAAGCCCATAATGTTAAATTCACTGATGAATACTCAGTGCTCATCTAATTGACCTTTCAGCAGCATTTGACACAATTGGTAGCCCATTGTCCTCTAAATACTGTTTTTCAATTTGTTTTCAGGATGCCACACACTTAATATTCTCCTGTCTCACTGGTGACTTCTCCATTTCCTTGTCTTATTCCTCCTCATCACCCAGATCTTAAAACACTCAAGATACAAGATACAATGGGTTCAGTAATTGGTCCTCTTCTTTCACCTATCTAAACTTGTGTCTTTAAAAAAATTCTACATATTGAATGACTCCCAAATGAGTATCTCCAGCTCAGACCTCTCCTCTAAAATTCAGGTTAATATAGCAAGCTTTATATTCTATGCCTCTACCTGGATGTTTTATAGGCAATCTCAAACATATTCAAAATTGATATTCTGATAAACACCCCTAAACCTGCTATTTCAGAAGTCTTCCTCATTTTAATTAGTGGCAAGGTAATTCTTCCCTTAAACCAAATCCGTACAGTCACCAAATCACTAGAGTCATCTTTACCTTCTGTTTCTTTCACACACCAAATCCAGATCCATAAGCAAGCAAATCCTGTCTGCTCTACCTTCAAAATATAATCTATCCAGAATCTTACCATCTTCCATCACCTCCACTGCAATAATCTGGTCCTTTATTATTACTGTAACATCCAAACTGATCTTCCTACTTCCACTGTTGACTCATTTCCATCTCTTCTCTGTTGAAAATGAAGCTAACTCATGTCATGTCCCTACTTCAGAGGCTTCCAATGAAAGAGGGAAATTTAAAAAGCATCTTGAAAGACTTCTACTACTCTTCAAGTAAAGCCAAAGTAAACTGATACATGATCTAGCCCCCTTTACCTATCTCACATCACCTCCTATTACTCTCTCCATTTATCACTCTACTCCACTGTTCCCAAGAGTGTGTATGCACCAGGTATACACCTGCCCAATGGCTTTGCACTTATTGTTTTCTCTACCTGGGAAAATTTTTCTGCAAATATCTAGTAATTCACTCCCATACTTCATCCATGTCTTTATTCAACAGTCAACTTCACTGTAAGGCCTTCTCTGGCCACCTGATAAAAAATGTAAAAATTACTTTTTCCCTTCTGAACTTATTACTACCCAGAATATTACATACTTTAATTTTGTTGCTTACTTTCTGTGTCCTTCCACTAGGCTCAGAAAGTTAGAGATATTATTTTTATTGTGTCCCTTTTTGGCACGCAGAAGTGCTTATTCATATTAGTTGAATGAGTGACCAAATAAATTAATTAACTTTGGAGTAATAGCAAACTAATATTTCATATAATATAGCAATTAGCTCCTGCTGACTAATAAACCACCCTGAAAGTTAGTGGTTTAAAACAGCAGCTATTTACTTAGCTCATTATTGTCTTTATTAACAATTTTGTCTGAACTCAAACTAGACAGTTCTGGTCCTGGCTGGGCTAACTACTGCATTTTGGTCATCTACAGGTCAGCTAGGTAGTTTTCAGTCTTAGTGAAGAAAACATTGGCAATTAGGTCACATGCTTGTGATCACTGAGAAAGCTATTTCAAACTATTCACCTGATACCTGGAAAGAGAGCAAACATATGCAAGGCCTTTCAAGACTAGGTTTGGAACAGGCACAGTATCAGTTTAGCAACATTCAATTGATCAAAGACATACCAAGAATTGCTCAGAATAAAAGGATGGGGAAATAAACGCTTAATGGAAGGTATTTCAAAGTCATAGCGCAAAGATGCATGGATATAAGGAGGGACATAATTTCAGCCATTTTGCAAATAATCTAGAACTGCAGGCTAGCAAGGGAAGATCAGAAATTCTCTCGAGATAGCTTTGTGGATTAGAAACATCACAAACTCCCCTGAGTGGTTTAGTTTAAAACAAGAATCAATAATCTCTTAGTATCCATGAGTCTTTCAATGAGACCATACTTTCCATTTAAGTAACCTGATCTGATACCGCTTTATGCATTTTTTTTTCTTTGTGCAATTTATGACTCTGGATCAATATTATGAAACAACATAAGAGAATGGAACAATAATAGCCATTTTCAACATTGACTTCCATTTTTCAAATATATTTATATAACAAATACCTTTGGAAAATAAAGATACTGACCCTTTCCAGAGAAAAGAGAAGGTTTGTTTATTCTCCAGTGTAAAAAAGGTAGTATCTCCTAATAGGGCAAAGTTCAAGTAGGTCTTTTTGCTGCCCAGTGTAAAAGATCTGGCTCCCTGAACTCAGTGTTCTTCAGCATTGATGCAAAGCAGGTACATGTGCAGAATTCATTCAGGGCCACTCCATAGCACCCCATGGAATGTGATGGCAAGGGGAACTAATGTGAGCCTGAGATCACTGTGCTGTGAATAATAAAGTCTTATGATTTTGACCAGTGTCCTTTGTTTTCTGCCAATATCCATGAAATGCAGCAAGTTAGTTCACATTGGTTAGCTTGCAAGTATGGTAAAATTCCAGAACCTTCACAGTTCATATATTTTTATAATGCACATCATTTAAATATGTATACCTTTATTATTTAAATCATGTGAGCACACACCAGGTTGTTTACAAATATGGTAAACATAAAAACATCACCGCTTTTCTTTGAGTCTCTACATTATAATGTATTGTGGTATGGCTACATAGGGAACAAATATCTCACATAAAAGTGAACTGTTCTAGCCCAGCCAGTTGTAGCTCAGTGGTTGAGGACTGACTTATGAACCAAGAGGTCATAGTTCGATTCCCGGTCAGGGTACATGCTCAGGTTGCGGGCTCAATCTCCAGTCAGGGGCGTGCAGGAAACGTTAAATTTTTCTGTATGTACTTTGCTCTCTAAAATAATGTGAACTTTTTAAAGTCACAAATGTATACAAATGAAAAACTTCTTGCTTACAAAATGCTATTTCATCTCAGCAATGTACATACTAAAATTAATATGATAAAGAGAATATTAACAGCTCTGTACTCAAGAAGACATGAAAATTCATAAAACGTTTCATATTTTGAAGAAGAAAAAGAATAATAGAATGTATATGACTAAAATAAGAGAAGGCAAGAATGAAGAGAAAAAGGAAGGTAAAAATGTTGGGTTCAATAAAAAACTAATAAAGCAGTAGATAGAAGCCAAATATGTAGATAATTACTTTAAATACAATTAATAATATACAGTGGGGCCTTGACTTATGAGTTTAATTCGTTCCGAGACTGAGCCCATTAAGGAGCTCGTTAACTCAATTTACTCTCTCAACTCAATGCAACAAATCTGCCGAGAGACAGCTGGTATCTCAAAAAACTCGTCAGTCGGGACACTTGTAAGTCAAGGCCCCACTGTAATTAAAAAGCTAAAATTGTCAGTGTGGATTAAAAATATATATGTTCCTTAACTATAAATCAAGGGACACATATTATATATAAGGACACAGATGTTTAAAAATAAGACATACCATGTAAATACATGCCATGTAAGCAGTAATCAATAGAAAAATTGCTATGGCTATAATAATATGAGACAAAAATACTTTATGGTAAGATACTTTACTGGAAAATGAAATGGGCATTGCATAATAATAAAAAGTCAGTCCAAAATTCCACTGGAGGAGCATTCTGCAAATAGTTGACCATTAATCCTCAGAACTGGTACGTTTATCAAAAATAAGAAAAGCCTAAGTCTAAGGAGATATGATGACTAAAATGTAAGGTGGTATCCTGTATGGGGAACAGTAAAAGTATATTAGGGAAAAAACTAAGGATATATGAACAAAGTACCGAGTTTAATTAATGTATCAATATAGGCTCATTAATTATGGTAAATGCACCATGCTCTTATAAGAATTTATTGTAGCCGAAACCAGTTTGGCTCAGTGGATAGAGCGTCGGCCTGCGGACTGAAAGGTCCCAGGTTCGATTCCGGTCAAGGGCATGTACCTGGGTTGCAGGCACATCCCCAGTGGGAGATGTGCAGGAGGCAGCTGATCGATGTCTCTCTCTCATCGATGTTTCTGGCTCTCTATCTATCTCCCTTCCTCTCTGTGGAAAATCAATAAAATATATTTTTTTAAAAAAGAATTTATTGTAAAAATGATACCTAACACAATTATTTTATATCCAGCTTAAAAAAAGTAGAAAATCTATAAAGAAAAAGAGAAGATAGGGGCATAGGTAAATGCAGTACTCCCATCCTCCCAAAACCAAATCAAAATTACAACTACACTACAGAATAACCATACCCAGAATCACCTGAAATCTAGCTCAAGAGAAGTCCTACAACTAAGGATATAAAGAAGAAGACACATCAAGACTAGTAAGAGGATCAGAGACAACGAACAGGCTGTTCCCACACTAAGGTATGGTAATTAACAATCAGAGGGGATACCTTGCCTGCAGAGGAACCCTAAGGTGCTAGGAATCCCAGCCTCGCACCAGACCCCCCAGCCCAGGGTTCCAGTCCTGGGAAGAGAAGCCCTCATAATTTCTGATTTTAAAAACCAGGGGATTGTGGCTGAATGAGATGAAGGGCTGCTGGATTGCCAGGCAGTTCCTCTTAAAGCTCATGGGCTTATTCAGACTCATTCCCTCTGAGTTCCATAGCTGGACAGCAGCTTGAAAGGCACCAGAGACATACAGGAAGGAACTGAATTGTCTGGCATCAGAACAAGAGCTGGAGGGGAAGCTTTCTCCCAGCTAGCAGTGCCATGGTTCCTTGATAAGCCCCCACGCCGCAGAAGAGCCCTCATGTGGGCACCTGAGTCTCCATCAACCTGGCTATCACTGTTTGCCCCATCCTGGTAATTCCCTGAGACCCCCACCCCACCCAACTTTTGGGCTCACTTAAGCTGTTTCCAGTGGTTTTTCTATAGGAAAAGCCTTTCTTGGATCATGCTTCAGACTTTCCTAAAACCTCCCAAACAAGAAGAATCTGGCCTTGGCAAGCCCCATACCCATTGTTAAGTGGCTCCATGCCAAGTACTAACAGTAGCCGATCTTGGTTCACAGACTGGCCTCTCCTGGGCGTCTCCAAGTTGAGCACTAGTAGCAGCATATGAAAACCACTTTGTAGCTTATGCCGGGTGGTCCCAGGCAGAACACAGTTAACTTCTGACTTTGGTCTGTACCTTCCAGGAGGCCCCAGAGCCAGTGCAACCAGTGGACAGCATCAAACCACATTGAAGCACCACTCAACCACCTCCATAAGTGACACACTTATGGGGTGGATTTAGCGGGCACCAGAGCCCCATAGAAATAAGTCTTGCCCTAGAGGTTGGCCCCATGTACAGCTCATCCTCCATAGTGGTCACAGCTAGTCTTCACAGCCAATTGGCCTGGAGGTAAACCCTTCCCATTGACAGGTCGACAGCACTCAAGGCTACAGTAGGCTAAAACAGGAAGGTGTACACAGCCCACACAAGGGGTGCACCTTAAGTGCCCAGCTTGGATGACCAGGGAGGCTGTGCCACTGGACCCTAAAGAACTACTACTACATAGGACACTCTACCAAGCCTGGAAGATGTAGCAGTTCTACTTAATACATAGAAAGAAACACAAAGAGACTGTCAAAATGAGGAGACAAAGAAACATGTCCCAAATGAAAGAACAGAACAAAACTCCAGAAAAAGAAGTAAACAAAATGGAGACAAAAGATCGACCAGATGCAGAGTTCAAAACACTGGTTATAAAATTGTTCAACAAACTTAGGGGAAGAGTAGATGAATTTAGTGAGAACTTCAACAAAGAGATGATAAGTCTAAAAACAGAACCAGAAAATATTTTAAAAAGCCAGTTAGAAATGAAGAAGACATGAACTGAAATGGAGAATACATTACAGAGAATCAATAGTGGAGTAAAATGAAGCAGAGGATAAAATCAGAGATTTGGAAGATAACGGAAGCAGAAAACACCAAATCAGAACAGAAGAGAGAGAGAGAGAGAGAGAGAGAGAGAGAGAGAGAATAGTTTAAGGAGCCTCTGGGACAACTTCAAGCATAGCAACATTTACATCATGAGAGTGATGCAAGGAGAAGAGAAAGAGCAAAGAATTAAAAACCTACATGAAAAAATAATGGTGGAAAACTTCCCTACCCTGGTGAAGGAAATAGTTCAGGAAGCAGAGTCCCAAACAAGATGAAACCAAAGAAACCTACACCAAGACACAGTATAATTAAAATGCCAAATATTAGCCTTAGCCGGTTTGGTTCAGTGGCTAGAGCTTCCGCCTACAAACTGAAGGGTCCTGGGTTTGATTCCGGTCAAGGGCACATGTCGGTTTGCAGGCTCAATCCCCAGTAGGTGACATGCAGGAGGCAGCCAATCAATGATTATCTCTCATCATTGATGTTTCTATCTCTTTCTCCTTCTCCCTTCCTCTCTGAAATCAATAAAAATATATTAAAAATAAATAAAATGCCAAATGATAAACACAAAGACTCTTAAAAGTAGCAAGAGAAAAGCAGTTATCTACAAGGGAGCTCCCATTAAATTTTCAGCTAATTTCTCAACAGAAATTTGCAGTCTAAGACTACTCTACCCAGCAAAGCTATCTTTAGAATAGAAGAACAAATAAAGAGCTTCACAGAAACGAAAAAGCTAAAGGAGTTCATCACCACCAAACCAATTTACATGAAATGTTAAAGGACCTTCTTTACAAAAAGGAAAAAAAAAGATAAAAAAGATGAATAATAAAATGGAAATAAATTCATATCTATTAACAATTGAATTTAGTCCTGGCCAGATGGCTCCATGGTTGCAGCATTGACCTGCACACCAAAGGGTCACGGGTTTAATGTCCGGTCAAGGGTATGTGCCTGGGTTGAAGTTTCATTACTTGGCCCTGGTTGGAATGTGTGTAGGAGTCAACTAATTGATGTGTCTCTCTCACCTCTCTCTCTCTCTCTCTCTCTCTCTCTCTCTCTCTCTCTCTCTCTCTTCTCCTCCTTGACTCCCTTGTACCCTCTCTAAAAC
>NW_006284333.1:23215-29853 GCF_000327345.1 Myotis davidii | reverse complement strand
GTGACCGTTACGAACGAATGCCCAGAACAACCCATTGACCAGTTGCTATGACATGCACTCACCACCAGGGGGCAGATTCTTGATTCAGGAGCTGCCCCCTGGTGGTCAGTGTGCCCCCACAGCGGGGCCAGGATGAGCGGGAGCAGCATGGTGCTAGCCTCAGCTCAGGCTCCTCCGCAGCTGCCTGCAGCTTCCAGCATTGTTACATCCCTCAGGGGATGCCAGACTGCAGGCAGGATTGGGCCAAATCCCCTGAGGGGTCCTGGATTGTGAGCTGGTGCAGGCCAGGCTGAGGGACCCCACTGGTGCATGAATCCATGTACTGGGCCTCTAGTAGTGATATAATTAATATTCTAATAACTATGTATGGAGTCAGATGGTTATGAGATTTGAAGGGTTGATCACTTAGTAAATTATATGATGTCACTTAAAACTAAATAATGTTGTATGTCAAATGTAATTAGCATTAAAATATATTTAAAGTAAAAAGAGAGAGAAAGAGGAGACAATCCAAAAGAACGGACAAGTAGAACAGAAACAAACTCAAAGTCACAGAAAATAAACTGATGGTTCCTAGAGGGAATGGTGCTTGGGGAGCTGAGTGAAAAACTGAAGGGATTAAGAAGTAAAAATTAATAATTACAGAAAAGTAATGGGATATAAAGTACATCATAAGAAATAGAGTCAGTAATATTGTTATAACTATGTATTGTGTCAGATGGGTGCTAGATTTATTAGGGAGAATAAAACATTTCAAAATATTTTAAAAATAGGAAATCCAAATGGAGAAAAACATATAAAAATTTGTCTGATTACATTAGTCTCTCAGGTTATGTAAATAAAAATCACAATATGATACCATTATATAACCACTAGAATGGCTAAAATGAAATAGAGGACACCAATTGTTCACAAGGATCAGGGCAACAATCCATTTTTGTAGGAAGGTAAATGGGCACAATCATTTTGGAAAATGTTTACTAAAACTGATTATACACATACTGTATGATGCTATAATTCCACTCCTAGTTGTATAGTATTGGAAATTATTACATACATTTAACAAAATACATATATGAGAATGTTCACAACAGTATTCTTTGTAATAACTTAAATTAGAAACAACCCTTAGATTCTGATTTTCATAGCACACAATTTTGGCTAGAGAACTTTCTGACTTATTTTGGTTCTGATATTGCTTCCAGTTTACAATGTCTGTTTAACCCTGGATTTTCACTAATTATCTTTGAACCCAGCCTAATACTTTTCTCTTAACCCAAATGAATAGTTCTTCAAGAATAATCAGGAGACTCCTTTGGATTAAATCAGAAGAGTTTTCTTGACATACTACTGTAAGAAATAGATTCAGGACATTCCTTCTACTAAAGTAGGAAAACAACAGAACTGACGATATCAGAAGTGAGGACAAAACAAATAGAAAACGTCTGTTTCAGAGAACTTTTGTGCTAGGCTAAGAATGTTGACTGATCATTTGCTTTCACACTTACTTTAGGCACAATTTCAAAAAAAGCAACAACAATAATAAAAGTCTAATACTGCATAATGAAATATAAAGCCATTGAATGGACAGAACAGGACTGATAGCTGTGTCCTTAACCCCTCTTCCAAGAAAAGCCGCAGAATGTATCAGTTACTCAGCCTGCCCTTATCTCGGCCAATGGGAAAGTGGGGAAAACTAGCCCAAGGCCAAGAGTATGCTAGCCACCCCCCTGTCTTTGTGTAACCAGACCCTAGATGCACCCTGCCCTTGCGTCCAGCCCCAAGCCCTATAAATTCTTTGTTCTCATGGGACTCGGGGCTCTCTCGCACCATATCGTTGCATCATTAGGGGAGGCAGAGGGGCCAAGCCCCGGGCTTGAATAAAGACTATATGCTTTTGCATCGATTCTTTGTTCTCTTGGGACTCGGGGCCCTCTCATGCATCCAGTAATGGAGGCAGGGGGGTACCAAGTCCCGGGCTTGAATAAAAGACTCTGCTTTTGCATCGGACTCAGCTCCCTAGTGGTCTGTCTTGGGGGATTTTGAAATCTGGGCATAACACCATATGTTCACTTCATGTATACTTGGCTGTAATTCTCCCAAGTAACACATCATGAATGCAAATGAAACATTTTAATTTATGGTCATGCCTTGTGGGACCTAACATGGGGAAAGAATAGAAAGAAGAAAAAGTTCTCTACTGCATACTACAGTGCCTGGGTGATTAAAAAATACAGGGTATCCCCCCAAAATATGTACACACTTTGAAAGCAGTATTTAGTAAAATACATTTCATTTTCAAACTGTAATAGACTACAGCTATCAGCTATTGAAGTGTGTATACATTTTTGGGGGACACCCTATATATGTTGAAAAAAAGAGACTACAGGAATCCTCTACCTGTTTGTAAAAAAAGAGAAGAGGCAGCATCTGGTGAAAGAGTTCTTTTTCTATGAACAGACTGTTGACAGCAGCTGATGGCAAATCTCTTAAAAGTACTGTACATTCTTTTGGATAGAAAAATTAAATATATATAAAATGATATCCTTATTATTCCCTCTAAAGGATGATTAAAACCAAACACACTCTTTTCACAGTGTAATGATATATAATTGTCAAAACTTCCACAGCAACTACCATTTAAAATTCATATTTAAATTTTGATGTTAAACCAGTGGAAATTGCTTCTTTAAAAATGTGGGTTTTTTTTTTGTGTGTGTGTGTGTGTGTGTTTTTTTTAACAAAATGTTTGCTAGAGGCAGGAATGAATGTCTTCCTCCCTAGAAAATGTGTCATTAATAAAAGGTCAAATTTAATATTGACTAGTAATAGTTAACTTTCTTTTGTTTTTAGGGACTGTAACAATGACTTTACCTGAAATTAGACTTTGAGAATATATTAATTATATCTTTCTTTAGATTCCATAAAAAAAAAATTGGGGAGAATTACTCATTTTCTTCTCACCAGTATCACAAGATTAATTATACATCTGAAAAAGCAGTATGCTTATTTGTTCCTGCGGTTAACCTTGAGATTATTATGCTAAGCAAAAAAAGTCAGTCAGAAAAAGCTAAGAACCATATGATTTACTCATTATGAGATATAAAACTGAAACTCATAGTCCAGCCAGTGTGGCTCAGTTGGTTGAGTGTTGTTCCATGCACCACGAGGTCTTAGGTTTAATTCTTGGTCAAGGCACGTGCCCAGGTTGAGTGCTTGATTCCCAGTAGGAGGCATGTAGAAGGCAGCCAATTGATGTTTCTCTCTCATCAATATTTCTATCTCTCCCTTCCTCTGAAATCAATAAAAACATATTTTTAAAAAAACACTGAAATTCATAGATACAGACAACAGTATAACGGTTACCAGATGAAAGGGAATGGGAGGGTAGTAAAGGGTAAAGAAGCCCAACTATATGGTGATGGAAGATGATTTGACTTTGGGTGATGGGCACACAATGCAATACACAGATCATGGATCCTAGAAATATGCTCTTGAAACCTGTATAATCTTATCAACCAATATCACCCCAATACATTTAATAAAAAATAAAAAGAAATATCCATTTCAAAAGGAATTCTCTTCTAGGGAGAAGAGAATTTATATTGGACTCAGTGATGCATTATTTAGCTGGTGATTTTATTTCATGTACTAGTATGTGTTATTCTTTAACTGCAATTCAAATGTGCATTATATCCATTGTCAATAGGTAGCAATTACTTGTCTGACAAGTTTATTGTAGAAGCATCTAAAAGGCAAGGAGATTAAATCATAAATTCATGTTTCCCTAGAACCCAGTGAACCATAAAAATCTTGTGAAGTTTGCTGAAAGTCTTCCAGACATTAACATTTAGAATTAAGTTAGACATTTTGGGCCTTTATTCATTAAATTTCTGGCCATGCATTTCAAATGGTATATACAGTGAGTCATTGTGAAGTATCCAACAAAATATAAAATTCATAATAGACTTCTGAAGTAAAGAAAATGCAATCTTCCATGGAAAAGAGTAAAATAGGATGGCCCAAAAAATAGATAAAAAAAGACTAGAACTCACAATACAGATTGTAATTAATTTGGTGCTCTGCAAAGTTCAATGAAAGAACTGATAGAGAAATATCAAAAATCTCAAAGTAAAGATATATTGGGCTTTATTCTAAAAGATACATTGGATACCTTAATTAATTTTCAAAAGAAAAAAATATGGCTTATAGCTGCAAATTGTGATTTTTATCTTTCTATTGTTAATTCTTCTTTTGTGGAAAAAATAATTTGGAAAGAAAGATATACTATTAGAATTAATCAAATATTTACGTTAGATTTCTTATATAAGAAAGCCATTCTATATATTTAGATTATATTGTTTATTATATAATACTAGGGGCCCAGTGCATGAATTCATTCATGCACCTCAAAAAGAACTGTGGGCTGTGAGGCTGTGGTGGACACAGGGGCAGGTCTGGGCCCATCCTCTGCAACCCTGCCTGGCCTTTCCCACCGTGGCCCCGGGTACCTGTCTGTCGGCAGCCCAGCTCCTGCCGCTGCCACTCCCACATGCTGATGGCACCAGCCCTGCTCATACCCGCTGATGGAGGGGAGTGATTGGGGCTGGAGCCAGCAGCAGGTGAAAGTGGGGCTGACTGTTAGCAGGTGCAAGCAGCGCTGCTGTCCTGATCGCCCCTCAGGAGTAGGGCCAGGTGGAGAAGCCCTCAGGGGTGATCAGGGCCAGCAGCTGCCCCTCCCATTCGCTGATAGCGCTGAGTGATTGGGGCTGGCACCGGGCACCGGCAGCGGGTGAGAGCTGCGGCTCAAGTGCCAGCAGCAGGTGTGAGTGGGACCAGCTCTGGCAGCAAGTGTGAGTGCTGGGTAGAACCACAGTGCAGGGGACCAAAGAATTTTCAGTAACCACCAGAGGCTCCCTCTGATGACAGAGACTGGCATTTCACCTTGGTCTGGCACCCCTGCACTCCTGCTCCACTATCCCACCACAGCCGATGCCCGCCATGTTCTCTGCTCTTCTGCCTGCTGCCGATGCCTGCCAAGTTACACACGTGCTGCTTGGTGGTCAGCGCATGTCATAGTGATCAGTTCAGTAGTTCTGCCTTTTGGTCTATTTGCATATTAGCCTTATATTATATAGTGTAATATATAACTTAATACATATGCATTATATCCTATATAATAAAGAGGGAATATGCTAATTTGTTCATTATGGTGTCACCGCAACGACCACTTTGCATATTGATGCGTGCGCAGCAGGGGGCAGGCAGATGGAGCCAAGTTCCTGGGGGTCTGAGGAGAATGCCTGACAGAAGCCTGGACTGCAAAGAAGGAAGAGGAAGCAGCCATGGGGAGCTCTTCTAATCCCCCTGCATGACACCTTAACCCAGCCCCGCACCCCCAGGGGAACGGGGAGGCTGACTGGAAAGGGAGAAGACCCAGCCTCGGAGGTAGCTGTAGCCCGCACCTCCAACTCCCAATCTCTTCCCTGACACCCCCGACACCCCCACCACCCCCACCAAGGATGCCCACAACAATAGCATGGAGCCCCGTCCTGAGCAGATACAGCTGTGAAACAGCCATGTACAATTTAAAGAATGCTGTCAAGCAGGAAGGTTTGACAGTTACTCCCCCTTCGGCCTTGCTGCCTTCCTAGTGCCCCCTAACTCCCTGACCCCCACCAGCACCTCCAGGGACGACCACCACTACAGGGCTGCTGGCCAGAGCCTGCCCCTCCAGGGCCTGCGGAGCCCTCTGCAAAGCTTCCATAGCTACAGTCCCAGGAAAAATCATGTCCTCCTTCCCTAATCAGCACCTGCTACCTGTGAGGGTACCCATGGGCTCAAAAATAACAATACCTTCCCATTTAGAAGTCACTTACTTGATGAAACTTTTCTAGGTTTATTAGCTCAGAACCTTCTCATAACAGCCCAGTGAGGTAGGCAGACAAGAGATTACAATTCCCAGGGTATATGCGTATGTATTCAGAAATGAAGCTCAGAGAGGAAAAGTGTCAAGCCCACTGGTTCCCAAGATGCAGCACAGGGAGGGGGGTGGATTTGATTTTAAGTGGGGGCAATTCGAGAATGAGTTAACAGTGAATTTTTTGCATTTCTTATGGTTCTAGGGGGCCTCATCTACAGCGTATCCTACATAATAAAAGGCTAATATACAAATGACTGAATGGTAGAATGACCGGTCACTATAATGTGCGCTGACCACCAGGGGGCAGACACTCAATACAGGAGCTGGCCCCTGGTGGTCAGTGTGCTCCCACAGGGCAAGTGCCGCTCAGCCAGAAGCTGGGTGCACAGCTGGCGAGCACAGCGGCATCACCTCCCACCTCCATGGCAATGCTAAGAATGTCAGATTGATGGGTTAGGCCCACTAAGCTGTCAGTTCGACATCGTTCCAGGGCTCCAGGACTGCTAGAGGGTACAGGTCAGGCTGAGGGGAACCACCCCGCCCCCCTGTGCATGAATTTCATGCACTGGACCTCTAGTTTATTATATAATAGTTAAAATATCATATATTCATCTTATATTTAGAAAGGATTTTCCTTTAAAATCCAGGTTTATTTAATTGTATGCTAAGATCATTAATTATAAAAAAAAGGATCACCAGATTTATATGGAACCAT
>NW_006284333.1:20719-22478 GCF_000327345.1 Myotis davidii | reverse complement strand
CAAGTGGGATTGGGCCAACAGGGATCAGGCCTAAACCGACAGTCAGACATCCCCCGAGGGGTCCCAGATTGGAGAGGGAGCAGGCTGGGCTGAGGGACACACCCCCTTGTGCACAAATTTCGTAAACCAGACCTTTAGTGTGGAATATAAACCTGAAACTTATGAACACAAACAGCAGTGCGGTGGTTGCCAGAGAGAGGGGGTTTGGGAAGAAAGAGGTCCTAATATGAAGTGACAGGAGAAGGTTTGACTTTGGGTGGTGGGAACATGGTCCTATATACAGATTTTGTAAATTAGCAATCCACACATGAAACCTATATATTCATGTTGACTAATGTCACTCCCATGAAATTTAATTTAAAAAATGAAATGTGCTTAATTATTGAATGTTAGAAAGCACTTTTATATATCAACATCTATTGCTTATTTCAATAAATGACAAACATTAAAATAATGTCAGTTAACTCAGCTGGCATGGCTCAGTGGTTAAGCATGGATCTATGAGCCAGGAGGTTACAGTTCAATTCCTGGTCAGGGCACATGCCTGGGTTGCAGACTCAATCCCCAGTGAGGGGCGTGCAGGAGGCAGCCTATCAATGATTCTTTCTCATCATTGATATTTTTATGTCTCTCTCCTCCCTTCTCTGATATCAATAGAAATATATTTAAAATAAAATAATGTCAATTGACAATCAATGTGCGGAAAATAAGCTTAATTTTGAATTGAGCTTTCCTCTGGCCAAAAATAAATAAATAAATAAAAATAAAATGTTCTTTCATGTGAAGTAAGAGTAAAAAAATAATAAATGTGGACAGTATTATGTTATGTGAAATAAATCAGTCAGAGAAAGACAAGTACAATATGATTTCACTAATGTAGAATCTGATGAACAAAATAAACTACCAAATAAAATAGAAACAGAGAAGAGACTGGTAATGTCAGAGGCAGGGGTTGGGGTGCTGTGTGAAAAAGTTGAGGAATTAAGCAAAGAGAAAGAATCTCATAAAAAGAGACAACAGTATGGTGATCACCAGTGGAAAAGTGGGATGGGGAGGTAGAAGAGGGTAAAGGAAGGATAAATGGTGATGGAAGGAGACTTGACTGTGGGTGGTGAACACACAATACAATATGCAGATGATGTATTATAGGATTGTACACCTGAAACCTATATAATTTTAATAACCAATGTCACCCCAATAAATTTAATAACATTAAAAGCAAAATAATAATAAATGTAAATTTATTCCCATTCCCTTCTCCTAAAACACTAGCAACGGCCATAACTACCACCAATACTACAGAAACAAGAAAGGTAAGTAGAGGTTGATTCTTCTATTGTGTCAAAGGTGCTTATTTATGCACTTCCTAAATTTGGAAGATTGTTTCTATGTAGACATGCACAAACACAAAGGGCCATGGAAGTGCAGCTCTTATGGGGCCACATGTAATTTTCACTTTCCCAGACTAAGCATAAGCTTTAGTGAAGATAACCAAAATGAAAATGTCTAGTGAAGGCAGTTTCTCTTTTGGCAAAATGTGTCATCCAGTGACAAGAAATGAGGTGAACTTACTATACCATAACTAGAGGCCCGGTGCACAAAAATTTGTGCACTCAGGGGAAGGGGGGGGGGTCCCTCAGACCGGCCTGTGCCCTCTTGTAGTCTGGGACCCTCGGGAGATAATGACCTGCTGGCTTTAGGCCTGCTCCCGGGTGGCAGAGGGCAGGCCCAATCCCTAGGTGCAGCCCCTGGTCGGGCT
>NW_006284333.1:10013-20413 GCF_000327345.1 Myotis davidii | reverse complement strand
GGGGGGGCGGGGGGGGGGGGGGGGGGGTGGGGCCCCCGCCCCCTGTCACACACAAGAGCTGCAGGGCGATCAGGGGGTTTGGGCGCTGCCCCCTGTCATGCTGATCCCGGTGCCGGGAGGTCTCTCGGCTCCGCTGATCCCGGTGCTGGGAGGTATATTACCCTTTTACTATATAGATTAGAAGCCTGGTGCATGGGTGGGGCTGGCTGGTTTGCCCTGAAGGGGGTCCTGGATCAGGGTGGGGGTCCCCACGGGGGGGCCTGGCCAGCCTGGATGAGGGGATGATGACTGTTTGCAGCTGGTCACACACCCTCAGGGTGGGGGTCCCCACTGGGATGCCTGGCCAGTCTGGGTGAGGGGCTGAGGGTTGTTTTCAGGCTGGGGGTGACTGAAGCTCCCAACCGCTCGTTTTTTTCTTTTTTTTTTATTCTGGGCCAGCTTTAGCTCTGAGGCTCCAGCTCTTAGACCTTTGCTCCTGAAAGCAGGTATCTGGTTTGTTTCGGTTCTATAATCGAAACAATGTATAACTCTAGCTCTGAGATCCCGGCTAGCTGAATGCAGGTTTCTGGGGTTTTGTTTAGCTTCTATATTTGTAACAATGTTTCAAACTGCAAACTCAGAGGCCGCTACCAGTGCTCAGAGGCGGGGAACGTTGGAGTCCTCTGTCACTGAAGCAAGCAAGCCTCCCTGTTCGCATCAGCTGCCTGGCTGCCGGCCGCCATCTTGGCTGCCAGTTAACTTGCATATCTCGGCCCTACTCTGTGAGTGACAGGGGGATTAGCCAATGGGAAGGGTAGTGGTCATACGCCAATTACCATGTTTCTCTTTTATTATTGTAGATAACAGCAGCAGCAATAATAAGAGAAGAAAATAGTATAATGCATAAGATTTACAACAACTTTTAGAGTTCCGTTGTTAAATTAATGCGGTCTGCCCCATAAATTTTTGCTTTTGTAATTTTTATTGTATAATAAAATATGTAAATTGAGTGGGTAAGTGGAGGAAGGAGAAGATATTTTTAATTAAAAATTTTTAAATAGTATTACATATGTCCCCATTTTTCTCCCATTGGCATCTTCTAGCCCACTTCCCCTGCCCCTGGCCTTCACCACCCTATTGTCTGTGTCCATGGATTATGCATATATGCATACAAGTTCTCTGTTTTATTTATTTATGTAATATTTATTTACTTTTAAATCTTTATTGTTGAAAGTATTACATAGGTCCCCTTTTCCCCTCATTGACCCCTCCAGCCCACCTGGCCCCCAACCCCAGGCCCTCACCACCCCACTGTCTGAGTTCAGGGGTTTATGCATATATGTATACAAGTCCTTTGGCTGATCTCTTCCCACCTACTCAACTACCCTCCCCCACCTTCCCTCTGATATTTTGAAGTTTGTTCCATACTTCTATGTCTCTGGTCTCTGCCCTATACTTAAAGCTCCATCGATACAAAATAAGAGCAGTGATCTTGAGCTAAAGCATCAAAACGTGGCTAAAAAATCAATGCATCCTTTTTAATTCTTGTGTGTCATCTCAAATTACACACTGAGTCAGAGCAGCTTAGCTATGATCTAAATCAGATAGTTTGACAGCCCAAAATATCAGAACTACAGATTTCTGAAACAGTATTACTCATCATGTAGACATAGTCATTAGACCAATGAGATATGAAGCTTTTATTTACAAAAAGATAAACTTCCAGATGAAAGCTGGGAAAATTTGGTATGACTCATAGATGTTTTGCCTATTTGATGATATGCATCTGGATATTTGGAAACTTCCAGATGATTAACTATATTCTTTAGCTTTCTTGCAACTACTTTGCATCATATAAACAGTTGTGGGCCTTCCTTAAGTCCCAATGTTCCTTATAATTCAAAAGTATTATTCATATACTAGGAGCCCAGTGCGTGATTCGAAATCGCAGTGCCGCCCATCCACCTGCAGCCCTGCCTTGACACCCAAACCTGGCCCAGCCCCCAACCCCTCTGGCCTTCTCTGGCCACTTCAAGCCCCACCTTCAGTCCCTCCAGTTGCCTGGGGCTAATCCCGCCTTCTCTGGGTGCCTCCCTGCTTGTGCCCATCTCCTGAGCAACGCGGCAGCTTCGCCCCTCATGGCGCTGGAGGAGAGCATGGAAGCCTCCCGCCTGCTATGTTATGCTCCTTCCTTCCCCTGGAAGGTGGGCCACGGGGCACTCAGAGTGTGAGAATTGGATGGGGAAGGACTGGTGAGGCGGGGCTATGGGCTCTCACCCCTGCCCTCCACAGCACTGGATGGTCCCGCCTCCTCTGGGCTCCTCCTGGCTTCCGCAGTCTCAGGAGCAATGCCCCAGCTAATATGCTAATGACCTGGTCATTATTCATTATGCCATATCGGCCATTAGCATATTAGCTCTTTATTAGTATAGATTTACACACACATATAAAACAGGGAGCAATAGCCTACTAGGGAACATTTGGCAATGTATGGAGACATTTTACTTGTCATACCGGAAGGAAGCTACTTACTGGCTTCAACTGGCAGAAGCCAAGGATGCTGCGTATATCTTACAATGCACTGGACAGGCCCCATAACAAAGAATATTAGCTGAGGAGATAGTTATCTAAAATTAATTGGCCACTCTATATCCAGATGTTTTCAGATTATAAATCAAAGTGTAAACATTGGAAAGCAAGTTCTAATGTAGGCTATTACTTGGTAGCTCAAGTATTAACCCAGATGAATTAAAGGTCAAGTTGTGCCTATGTTAGGAACAGTGATGTTCTAGAGCCAACTGGTACTGGCTTGAGGTGACTATTAATTTTTCAGGAATTTTGTGAGCTAACTGATGTCACATTACTATTTTGAAATTGTCTATGTCAAGAATATTTATATGGCAGATATCAGTAAACACTACAATCAGGATGTTGCCCCTCCACCAGGGAGGCAGCACACAATTGGTTTCATGCTGTCAGATCATCTACCATCCACTTTATGAAAAACCATTTTGTATGAACAATTTTAAATATTATTTGTTAGGTTTTAAAATAATCTACTCCAATCCTGCTTTATATTTACATATAAAATATCGGTGTATTCACTTTGACAAGGAATGCCAACCTCCAAGTATACCATAAATCCTAGCAAAAGCTTTAATTTATCACTTTTTGCAAAATAAGGCTAATGAAAATATTCTGCACTTTATTAGCCAAAGGCTAATTGTATAAATGCATACCATTAACTGACACGATCAAAGTTTTAAAAAAGTGAAGATAAGTTTTAGTTAAGAAGAAACTATTAGTTAGTCTTTGAAAACTCAAAGTTGACAAATTCAAGCTATAAATGAGGCTTTGATGTAGCTAGATTAAATTTCTCCCTAAAGGAGAAGTCAGCATTAGAATGCCTATAGTACCCAAGAAGTTAAAGCTCCAGTTATCTTGGTTAGGGGATGAATAGAGAATTATAAGATTTTCTCCTGATTTGCCATATTAGCTCTGTTTCTTTCAAGCAAATGTTAATTTCTAAATCTCATGACACATCTATGAAATACCAAGACATGATTATTTAAACTATCTTATGATTCAGCTATCTTTTTGTAAACTTGTGTCAGAGCAGTTGCTTCATCAGATAGTCCTTTTTTTTTTTTTAGCTGAAAACACTTTGCTTTTCCCAATTTAACTTGGCACTTCAAGACGGAAAAAATTGTTGCATAATCACCTTCATTATTCCAGTAGAATGTGAAATAAAAATAATTATCTTCAACAGCCTAACTTTTCACTGTTCAACATTAAAAACAAATTGAAAAGTCTCATTTTTAAACAATTTTCAAGATGGCAATTGAAAGAATTAATGTGCTATATAACTTCTAAACTGAATAATTTTCCTCTTTACTACCACCCACAAAACATGACACAGCTCCTGACCTACTAGTGCATGCTGTTCTTAAAGCAGGTGATAAACAACTATATATAACATCAACAATCTTAGTGTCAACATAGCAAATCCACTTGATTTTGTGGATTTCCTTTTGTTAGCTGTAACAGTCTGTCTCTGTATATAACAAACAGACCTGTGATCATAACTAGAACACTGTGAACAAAAGGTAAAAGGTTGATCCAATTAGATAGTCCTGAGGAGGTAGACAGAAAAGTTAAGTATTTCTGCATTTCTCCATAGCTGAAGCTCTACGGTAGTTAATTTTATTGCCTATAATAAAGGAAAGATAACTGACAACAGAATTAGAAATCAAGCCAGACAACTGTCACCATATAGCATAATGGTGGACATCTGCATGTACTTAAATATTATCTTCACCCCTTATCATATGCCATACCTAAGATGCCATCTATTTCAAAAGGTGCTTGATTATTTTAGTATGACTAAGAAAGACATGAATAAAGTGAGCAATTATACTTATCAAAACTAAAGATTTTAAAGGCATATCCAAATTTTAGAGATGTTAAAACAATGAAGTGTATCTTAGAATCAATTTAAAATGGTTCTTGCTCTGTGACCCCATGTGACACTGAAATTGGCCTCAGTTTCATTATTTGTAAAATACAGCAGGTAATAACTAACACTATGTGGTTGTTTTGAGGATTAAAGCAGGTTATATATGGAAAATGTCTGCCAACACGTGGGAGCTTACTTTAGCATGGCAGAAGATTTACTGCCTTGCAGGTAATTTTCATTGTATTTCATTCAGTGCTCTGAATACAAATATACAACTATGAATTACACTAGAGGCCCGGTGCATGAAATTTGTGCTGGGGGGGGGGCGTGTCCCTAAATCCAGCCTGCACCCTTTCTAATCCAGGACCCCTTGGGGAATGTCCGACTGCCTCTTGCAATCAGGGACCTCTGGCTCCTAACCACTCGCCTTCCTGCCTACCTGTTTGCCCCTAACCACCTCTGCTTGCCTGCCTGCCTAATCACCCACCCCTAACTGCTCCCCTTCTGGCCTAATCTCCCCTAACCGCCTCTGCCTCACCCCGCACCCAGGACCCAGGCTTCCTTCCATCTTGCCGGCCACAAGTACCCAGGACCAGGGCTAGCTTCACCCGGGCCAGCTGCAGGTGCAGGGGACTGTGGGTGGGCAGCTTCACCCGGGCCACAGCCACTGGTGCCCAGGACTGTGGGGTGGATGGCTTGTCCTCTCCCAGGCCACAGGTGCAGGCACAGCCACTGGTGCCCAGGACTGCGGAGTGGGCGGCTTGTCCCTCTCCTAGGCCGTAGACCCAGCTACTGGCACCTGGGACCATGATGTGGGTGGTTTGTCTCTCTCCCAGACCACAGCCCCAGGCACTGGCACCTGGGATCGCGGGGCATGCGGCTTGTCCCTCTCCTGGGCTGCAGCCTGGCTGGTCCCCATTCCTCTCTCACAAGCTCATTTGTGCCTGGCTGGTCCCCATTCCTCTCTCCCCAGTGTTGAGTGTCTGAGCCATCACAGTGTGATGGTGTGAGGGTGTGATGACCATTTGCATATTAGCTCTTTATTATATAGGATTGTCGTAGCCAGTTTGGCTCAGTGGATAGAGCATTGGCCTGTGGACTCAAGGTTCCTGGGTTCGATTCCGGTCAAGGGCATGTGCCTTGGTTGCAGGCACATCCCCAGTGGGAAGTGTGCGGGAGGCGGTAGCATTGTGGTCCATTGGCAGTTACGAAACTATCTGAACTATTGATATCAGTATATCGCTTTAAGCCAATACATTTTCATTTGAAAAATATTGAACATCTACTACCAGTGAGAGGCAATATGTAGTATAGCAATTTGTTTCTGAATCTTCACTTTTTTATTTAATAGATTTGGGTTTGGACAAGTTAAATAATTTTGCTGCATTTTTCTTGTCTCTACAATAGAAATAATAGTTTGGGGGATTAAATAAGTTAATGAATGCAAAGATATAGAAAATACCTGATGCTTTATAAGCACTCCATAAGTGATAAATTTTGTTTCACTATGTGCCAAGCACTGTTTGGAAAATTAGAAATACATTAGCGAACAAAAAAGGATATAATTCCTGCCTAGTTAATTTTACAGTACAGTGAGGAAAGACTATAAAATTAAAGGTGGTGCTATGAAGAAAAATAAAACAGGATAGGGAATAGGGTCCTAGAAGTACTATTTTTATTTATTTACTTAATAATTTATTAGAGTTTTTTATTTTTTATTGTTGATAATATTACAGATATATCCCATTCCCTCCCTTTACCTCCCTCCTCCATGCCCCATACCCATCCCCCTAGGTCTTTATTACCTATTTCACATGTCCATGGGCTATGCATATAAGTATACAAATTCTTTAGTTTATCTCTTCTTGTCCCCGCAACCCCACATAAAGGTATGTCAGTCTGTTCCATGCCTTCATGCTTCGGGGCTTATATTGTTTGTCAATTCATTTTGTTCATTAGATTTCACAAATAAGTGAGATCACATGATAATTGTCTTTCTCAGATTGGCTTATTTCACTGAACATAATATTTTCCAGGTCCATCCATACTGTCCCTAAGGGTAAGAGATTGCTTTACACCTGTATAGTATTCCATAGTGTAAATGTCTCACAGCCTTTTTTATTCATTCCTCTACTGATGGGCACTTGGGCTGATTTCAAATCTTAGCTATTATAAATAATTCTGCTATGAACATAGGGGCATATATATTCTTTTTGATTGGTTTTTAGGATATATTCCCAGAATTGGTATCACTGGGTCAAATGGAAGTTCCATTTTTAATTTTTTGAGGAAACTCCTTACTGTTTTCCATAGTGACTGCACCAGTCTGCATTCCCACTAGCAGTGAACTAGTGTTCCCTTTTCTCCACATCCTCTCCAGCACTTCTTTTTTGATGATAGCCATTCTGACAGATGTGAGATGATAACTCTGTGATTTTAATTTGCATTTCTCTGATGATTAATGACTTTGAGCATTTCTTCATATGTCTCTTGGCCATTTGTATGTCCTCTTTGGAAATATGATTAAAAATTCCCAAAACACAATCACAGGTGCTATTTTTAGAAAGAGTCCTGATAAAAAGAATCTTGCAAGAGGTGGCTATTAGAGCAAGCCAAAGAGTAAGTGCAAAAGGAAAGAATGAACTTGGAACATTGGAGAAAGAGCAAGGTCAGGGTAGCTGGGGTACAAGGACCCAGGTAAAAGTGGTTTTCTAGATAGGTGAACACTGAACATTTTTAATTAATTTTATTTTCAATGAGGTGTGGATTTTGTCCCCAGAGACAGTTTTCACATTACTCAGATAATATTCATACTAATATTCTATTATTGAAGGAGCATTAAAGTGATGCCACATCTATAATAATAAAAGCGTAATATGCTAGTTAGACCAGACAGTAGGATGACCTTCAGGACGAAGCCAGGCTGCAAGGGCCAAGGCAAGCTGCTGTGACTGTGAGGTCCGAGCCCCTTGCACAAATTTCATGTATTGGGCCTCTAATTTAACATAAAGAGGCTGTAAATGACATTGCTTTTATTGAGCACCTGATTCAGAAGAAGTAACCTTTCTAACACGTCATCATGGCTGGGCAGTACTATATTTTTAATGAAAGCCACAAAGCTCTTCATGATCATTGGTGGAGGCAGGTGTTGATCAACATCATTTTTTTAAATGTTCAGTGTAACAAAGGTCCACATTGCACTTTTTGTCATGGTCTCACAAGTTAACTGTCATGCACCAAATAATTATATTTCAGTTTATAACAGACCACATATACAATGGTGGTCCCATAGATTATAATGAAGCTAAAAATTCCCATCACCTAACTGACATTGTGGCCATCATGTCTTAGTGCAATGCATTATTCACATGTTTGTGGTGATGCTGGTGTAAACAAACCTACTACGCTGCCATTCATGTAAAAGTATAGCACATGCAATTGTGTGCAGTACATAATACTTGATAATGATAATAAAGAACTATGTTACTGGTTTATGTATTTACTATACTCTACTCTTTACCATTGTTTTTAGAGAGTATTCTATTTATATAAAAAATGTTAATGTGAAACAGTGTGCCGTGTTACACCACTAATAGCCTTATACATCTCCTGTTTGCCATGTTTCTTAATTGCATTATTTTCTTCTTTGTTTCATTTCAAACCCTTGTTTTATAAATTTAGTGTAGCCTAAGTGTACAGTGTTTATAAGATCTACAGTAGTGGATAGTAATGTCCTAGGCCTTCAGATTCATTCATCACTCACTCATTGACTCACCCAGTTACTTCCAGTCCTGCAAGCTCCATTCATGGTTAAGTGCCCCATGCAGTTGTACCATTTTTAATCTTTTATAGCATATTTTACTGTACCTTTTCTATGTTTAGATAGTCAAATACTTGCCACTGTGTTACAATTGCCTACAACATTCAATACAGTAACATATTGTATTGATTTGTAGCCTAGGAGCAATAGGTTATACCATATAGCTTAGGCGTGTGGTACATTATACCATCTAGGTTTGTGTAAGTGCACTCTGATGTTCACACCATGAAATCGCCCAACGACACAAAAACAAAATTACCTAAAGATGCATTTCTCAGGTGACATGCTAAGCGAAATAAGTCAGACAGAAAAAGTTAAGAACCATATGATTTCACTCATATGTGGGATATAAAACTGAAATCAACAAATGAACAAACAAGAAAAACAAACAAAACCTCATAGACATAGACAAGAGTATGGTGGTTACCACAGGGGAAGGAAGGTTATGGGTGTTAAAGGGTAAAGGGAGTCAAATATAAGGAGAGGGAAGAAAATTTGACTTTGGGTGCTGGGCACACAACAATGTACAGATGGTGTATTATAGAAATGTACCCTTGAAACATATAATCTTATCGGCCAATGTCACCCCAATAAATTTAATAATTAAATAATAAGAAAAGTGGAAATAGAACAGACTCACATATACAAATAAAATAAAATAATTATATTCATTAAAGAATCACTAGCTACCTTCCGGCACTGGCTCCTCAGCAATGGGGTACCTCACAATGCATGTTGCCCTTTTTGTTCTGTAAACAGGAACCACAGGGAGCTGGCACCTCTGGCTAGTCTTCTCTTATCTGTCTGCATGAGTAATAAATTTCCTTCTTGTAGCTTTAGCCACCCATCAAAAAACAAATAGATGCATTTCTCAGAACATATCCCTGTCGTTAAATGACACATGACTGTCATTCAATTTTTTGTCATCATTCCCTTTAACCTTCCTCTTATTATTTCACTTCTCTTTCGCCACTCATTCCTTAAGGCTCTCTTAGACTTTCCTGGCTGTTATCAAAAAGTAAACAAGATTCACTGATAAATCAAAAACATTCTTTCAGCAAATTGTTTTCTTCCCCACCAAGCATTGTACAGGGGCTAATATGAAGTGAGAGGGAGCGAGGAGAGAGAGACAAACTTACTTTAGTAGAAGGATTTTAGTAGAAGGTCTGATAAACAGTGAAATAGCCAAAAGTTCAGAAACAGTAATGAACCAGGCTATTACAACCACAAGAATTATTTCTATTAAGGCAAATATTGAATTAAAAATTTAGTGATTTACAAGATTTATCAAGTTAGTCTTAACATACTAGATAACTTTTTACCTCGCCCTTCCCAGCACCTCCAAATGAGGCCTTTCTTTATAATTTCTTAGCTCTCAAATATATTGACTATTGCTCGCTAACCTCTTCTGCCCTAATCTCAAAACAACACTTCAAATACGGAAGCAAGAGTCATCATGTCAGAAGAGTACTCCCGGTCAAATACATAGGCCAATTTATATGGACACATATTATAGCTAATTGGGCCAAAATTGTTTTCTTTCCTAAAAGTGGAAACATGCCAATTTCCAAATTTCCCAGATGGAACTGCTATACTTCTGTAAGTTTAACATTTTTTCAGATCTCTAAGTCATCAAGTATCTCAGTTTCTTTGATTTATATAGTTAAGGCCTGTTTTCATTCATTTTAGATTTCTCCCATTAAATGTGTTTTGTATGAAAACATGAGGTCTTGGGTGAGGAATCTTATAGCTTAAGCAAAATGTTTTCATGTAAACATTTTAAAGACATACTCATTCCATGTTATTGAGATTTAGAAAAATCCTTCAACTTTATCTTTCAATTTAGGCATAGGAATACCTAATTAACTAGTAAAATAATTATTTTATTTTGTGTTAAGCAATTTGGTAAATATTTGCCCAAATGCAAGAGTATCATTTGGTCAAATACAGATGCAAAAATGCTTTGTTGTTATTTATTGATTGTTTAATTAGTAACTCATGGACTGATTGCTAAATCTTCAGCCCTCTTACCATTGTTTCTCTATATAAGTGATTTTCAACCTTTTCCATTTCATGGCACACATAAAGTAATTACTAACATTCCGTGGCACAAAAAATATAAATATTATATCTTTTGCCGATCTG
>NW_006284333.1:1073-9804 GCF_000327345.1 Myotis davidii | reverse complement strand
CACACACCCATTTTTTTTTTTTTTTACAGAAATCCTTGAAATTGAATTTCCATGGGAAGGTTGTTTATTATAATGCTATTTGTGATGCAAACGAATGTAAATGAGTCAAATATTTATCAACTGGATGAGTTGAAGAAACTGCTAAACCATATAATGAAGTACTATGCAGCTGTAAAATGTAGTGAAGAATATCTCAATCTAGACTTACAGAGAAATAGCCAGGACACAACATTATACATATTTTTATTTTATTTTTTATTTTTTAATATTTTATTGATTTTTTTACAGAGAGGAAGGGAGAAAGAGAGGGATAGCGAGTTAGAAACATCGATGAGAGAAAAACATCAATCAGCTGCTTCCTGCACACTCCCTACTGAGGATGTGCCCACAACCAAGGTACATGCCCTTGACCAGAATCGAACCTGGGACCCTTCGGTCCTCAGTCCGACGCTCTATCCACTGACCCAAACCAGTTAGGGCTACATATTTTTAAATCACTATATATGACATGCCACTAATTTCAAGATGTCCTTATATTCCACACAAAACATTCCACTTTCTTTCTGTGGCCAACTCCTCTCTCTTTTGAATGTATTTTATTATTGTTACTTTTGTTTTGGTATATGCAGAGAATCACACTGTACATCTACACCACTTTTTAATCCACCAACACTTTTCCACTTAGATTATGATCATGTTACAATAATGAATAAACAAAGTGAAGTATAAATAATGAAGTATAAACAGTTATGCCATACCATGTGCTAGAAAATGTGCTATCTGCTGGGAAAAGAGATAAATACAACACAGACTCTGCCATCAAGAAACTCAAAATCCAATAGGGTAGGCAGTCATGGTAACCAATAAATTATCTTTTGGTACAATATGGATGTTATATACAAGTTTTAAAAATAGTTCAAAATAAAGACTAAGAATTCCAATGGTGAAAGGCAGTGAGAATGATTCTAGAATTCCTCTTAGAAATGACATTTGAGGATGAGTGAAGTGGTGTTGCTGTGAGCAAGGAAGCATTCCTGAAAGTAGTCACACATGTGTGTTTTTCCACAATGCCAGGTTTGTTTGGGAGACTTCCCCAATAAGCTAACAGAGTCACACACAGATTGCACACAGAGAGGGGCAGCTTAAGCCATAGGAACAAGCTGAGCCAGCATCCATCGTGAAGTCCCAGTCACTGGCTCCATCCGGAGGTGGAGAGGTGGGCGTTGTCTCAAGCCAGACCTATACAGTGACTGCAGGCATCCAGTGGAGTGACCTGTGGTACAGCCAAGCTCCAGCATTGGGTGGTTGGAGCTCTAAGTTCTAGCCCACAAGGGGTGGAAGACCCATTCACATCATATAGGTGTTCACATGAAGTGCTTATCCAAGTGTCCAGACTTGTGGACTTTCCTGTTACACACTATTACCTCAGTCTCGACATAGCACTTGACATAGTTACTATGGCTGATAGTGACTCCACGTTGAATTGCCAAAGGCGTCCAAAAGTCCACACTGTTCGTGCTCTACACAGGTGAGCTGGTGAATGTCTAACAAATAGCTTGGGGTGGGGAAAGTAGAAGAGAAAACAAATATGACTTATATTATTTGTTAATTTCTGTTGTATAAATGCTCCCAATGTGCCTGATTTCCAACTTCCACTGTGAAGTCACTGAGAGGAGATGCACAAGCTCAGTTACTACAAGCCAGTGCAAACCAACTCTAGATGAATAGAATTTTCCGGTGAACTAGTGGGCATTCAGAACAAGGATTGTGAAGAAATATTAAGAGATGAAATATACAGTATATAGCAACAATTTTTACCTGGTATCCTGCCAGAATTTTTAAAACACAGTATCTGACTCTTTTCTTTTAGATTGTCAAACACAAAAATGACAACAACCAACATAACAATAGTCATCTGGTATGAATGAATCAAATTTACACTTATTTTTTTTTTTACAGATTGACAAAAAATATATTATATACATTTTTGTGCTACAGAATGTTAGTAATTACTTTATGTGTCCCATGAGATGAAAAATGTTGAAAATCACTGATATAGAAAAGCAATAGTAAGAGGGCTGAAGATTTATTCTAGCAATCAGTCCATGAGTTGCTTGAAAGTTTGGACTTCATTTTCCAGAACTAAAGAATGTCAAACAGGTCAGAGACAAGCTTAGTTTTTTTTTGTTTGTTTGTTTTTTTGTTTTCTTCAAAGATCAATAATAAAGAAGACAGATTAAAGAGAAAAAGATTTGTGGCTGGTAAATTAAGATTAGTAGTAACATACTATATTAGTATACTAGAGGCCCAGTGTATGAAATTCCTGCACAGGTAGAGTCTCTAGGCCTGGCCGGCAATGAGGGCTGATTTGTTGGGTGACCAGTGGGGTGATTGCAGGGACCCTGCTGGCACCTGCCTTGGAGGCGGCTGGTGGGGCAGTCAGGGGATGGTGCCAGCCCACTCACCAGCCGGCCCTGCCCCCACTGCTGCGACTGCAGCTGGTTGCCTCCCTCTGTGGGGCAACCAGCAGGGTGATTGGAGGGCCCCTGCTGGCACCCACCTTGGCTGGCCTGGGGCCTGCAGTCTGGGGGCAGCTCCTGCATTGAGCATCTACCCGCTGGTGGTCAGTGTACATCATCGTGAACAGTCATTCCACCGGTTGTTCCGCTGTTTGGTCAATTTGCCTATTAAGCTTTTATTATATAGAATAGTACTATATACTAATATGTAATAGTATAGGAAAAAGATGAAGAATACCACATCTAAAAGATCAGTAGTGGGAATGGAGAGGAGGAAATGAATTGGAGAACTATTTAGAAGGCATATTTAAAATGATGCTGTGTCCCTATGAATGTGCTAATGAGAAAGAAAACAGAATTAAGGATAATGCTCAAGTTTCTGAGTGAATGCTTGTAATCTTTTAATACTGTAATAATTATTTGATTTAGCTTAATCTGATATGAGCCAGATTAATCTGACATAATTTAATGTATCTATACTGGTTTATTCCTCTAATAGGAATTAGTAAGTAGAAGGTGACTAGTCTGTTGTTTTTTATCCACCTTTGAACCAGAAGAGATTTGTTGCTATTTGGTGGAGGCCTAAGGAATGCTAACATTTACAGGCAGTGTAGAGCCTGAAAGAGGCATGCAGAAGAAGAACCAGAAGAGAGAAAAGTTGTGAAAATCAATTGATGAAGAATCTCAAGGAGCAGGGAATAGTCATGCAGGTCAAAAGCTGCTTTTGTTCAAGTAAATTAAGTAATTAAAAAGTGCTTGTTTTTGGTTCAGAATTCAGGAATCATAGGTAACTGCAGTAAGAGTAGTATTAATGGAATGAAAAACACAGAAGCTGCTGTGTGCTGAGTTTTGGAGAGAACAGATGAACAGAAAAAAGATGATTTTAATATTAATAATTCTATATGAACCTGACACTAAACTAAGGGGATCTGGGAACTTTGATACACTTTCTCCCACCCTTAGTATTTGACATTTTTATTGCCTCATAGTTTCATAATAGCTTCATGGTTTTCCTCTGATTTTGTTCTGTTAACTTAAATGCATACATTCGGGGATGGAAAATATTTGCTTAGAATAAATTATAGGACCCAAAACTGCACCAACACCCCGGCACACACACATAGAAAAAACTATAACTGGGCAAAGTGAAGAATAAGAATTTTCACCTGTCATGTTTATAATATTGTGGTGGTGGTGATGGCTGGGGCCCTAAGGAATCTCGTTTCAGCCTATCTGTGTTATCTAAAGTTGAGGCACAACAGTGATCACTGAGAACTGAAGGCAAAGGTTGTTTGTAGCAAGGGCCTAATTTATTGTTTGTCTGAAAGCTGTCCTCCTCTGTCTCTTTCTCCTTGCGGGTGATCTAAGAAGTAGTGTTGAAGGGTGGTATATGGAGAACATTTTCCTGAAGTTATTGGAGCATATATAACCTATAAAAAACATTCTCTGTGAGTCAGGCCTGGGCCAGTACAGTCCCTGACTTCCACAGCATATGCCTATGTCATATGTGCAATAAAATATAAAATCTACTTGTCAAATAGTCACTATTTTAATATACATTTCCTCAGGCCCCTAGGAATCATGTGTAGAAAGGGGAATGAATCCTGGTAGCTGTCAAACATGCTTTAGGTGAATGGGCAGACAGGACTGCACCAGTATTAGAGAATGGGCTGGTCAGTGAGTAGCCTTTGATATGTCTTGAGCTCCCACAGATGGGACTGGCTAAATTCTCTCTTTGAATCACTTATTAGAGTGATTTCAGTTGTTGAGGGAGGAAGGATTCTGCCAGGTTTCCCAGGATGGATAGGAAGGATCTAAGGGATTGTGACTCTGAACTCCAAATACTCATAACCCAGAAGGGTTTGATCGGTAAGCACCAACCTGGAAGTGTGTGTGTGTGTGTGTGTGTGTGTGTGTGTGTGTGTGTGTGAGAGAGAGAGAGAGAGAGAGAGAGCGAGAGAGAGAGAGAGAGAGAGAGAGAGCACCTGTGAACATGTGATAGTGATTGTGTTGGGGAAAGTTTGTTCAGGACATCCTAGGAATTGTTTTAATTCTAGTGTGGAGGAGGGGACCCATGCCAAACACCACAGGTAGAGATACTAGTTTGTGAGACAACTACACCAACTGTGTTCTCACCTGAATTAACTGACTATGGCAGTCTCTCTAACCCCTAGGAATAAAAGGAAACAGACTCCATGTTTATACATGCATGAATTAGTTAAAGAGACAGAGGCTTTAGGGGTTCTGGGAACTTCATTTTAGCTGAAAATCCGGATGGCAAGCTGATTCAGAGGAAAACACACTACAACAAGTATTATTAACAGATCTAATAAAACACACACACAACAACAACTGGCGGGATCACTTGAGAGTAGAAATAATGCCCTGGGTCTGGGCTTTGTGAATTGGGCTCTTCACAAGTTTTGGACTGAGTACTTTCCATACACATGCCAAGCCTGTTCCTTTTACAAGTTATAGGGGAACCTTGGAGAATCTTCCCAGGAGGTGTGTGTGTGTATGTGGAGAGGTGAGTAGGCTAAACCTGAAAAGTTTCATTTGATTGACAGGTAAAATGGGCATTTAAAACGGCTTATTTGTAGAATTAACCCCTGCCTTAAATAATTACATGTTAAAATTGGAAAAAGCAGATCTAATTTTGCAAACCAAAAGAATCATGTAGGAGTGTACATTTTAAAGGTGGAAATGATTATAAAACATTCTTTCACGAATGGCTAATTTTTTAATTTGGGGGGGTGAGATATAATGTGTGCCAGTTAAATACTGTGAAGTAAGTCCTTATTAGGGAGAAAGATTATTACTACCCTTTTTTGGTCATACAAGTGAGTAAAGGGGACACAAGATTTGAATGAGAAATGCTCAGTCCTGTGTAGGTTTGCATTAATTATTTTTAAAAAAATATTGTTACTTTTACATTTCATTTTATGCAACTCTGTTGCTATTTATTTATGTATTTATGTATTTATTTATATTGAGTTGTGAGTACTTATATATTTTGGGTATTAATATTTATGAAATATATGGTTTGCAAATATTTTCTCCCATTCTGTAGGTTGCTTTTTCACTCTGTTGATTGTTTGTTTCCTTTGCTGTACAGAAGCTACATTTCTTCAAAGAAGACAGACAAATGTACAACAGGTATCTGAAAAGATATTCAACATCACTAATCAGGAAAATGATCATGAAAACTAAAATGAGATATTGCCTCACACCTGTTAACATAGCTGTTATCAAAGAAACAAAAGGTAAGTGTAGGTGAGGTTGTGGAGATATTGGAACCCTTATACACTGTTGGAGAGCATCTAAAGTGGTGCAGCTGCTATGAAAAACAGTATGGCAATTCGTCAATACATTAAAATAGAAATACTACATGTCTCAGAAATTCCACATCTGGTTATATAGCTGAAGGAAACAAAATCACTGTCTTGAAAAGATACTTGCACCCCCATGTTCATTGCAGCATTATTTACAACTAGAGGCCCAGTGCGTGATTGAAATTGTGTGAGGAGGTACCGTGCCTCCCACCTCCCTTTGCTGCAAGGAGGTGCCCCGTGGGGCGCTGGACCCAGGAGGTGCTCCATGCACCTCATGGTGACCAGTCATTTGGTTGTTTTGGTCATGATGCCTCTTGACCTTTTATTATTATGATAGCCAAGACAGGAAAATGACCTAAGTAGGATAAAGAGAATATGAATAGACTATTCTTCAGCCATAAAAAAGAATAAAATCAAGCCATTTGTAACAATAAGAATGGACCTTGAGGGCATTATGCTAAGTGAGATAAGCCAGATAAAGACAAATACCATATGGTCTCAGTTATATGTAGAATCTTAAAAAAAACAAAGTCATAGAAACATAGAACAGATTGGTGGTTGCCAAAGTTAGGGAGTGGAGAGTGGGGTAAATAGGTGAAGGTGGTTGAAATATATAGACTTCCAGTTAAAAGATTAATAATTCTGGGGATGTAATGTACAGTATGTAACTACAGTTAACAACACTGTATTGTATATTTGAAAGTTAAGAGAGTAGATCTTAAAAGTTCTTATCACAAGAAAAAATGTACCTATGTGAGGCAATGGATGTTCACTAAATTTATTGTGGTAACCATTTTGCAATACATACATGCCTAATTATTATATTGTATAACTTAAATTAATACAATGTTACATGTCAATTCTATCTCAATAAAACTGGGGAAAAATAAATGCAGCTTTTCTAGGGGGAACTATGGAGAGGATAGGAGAATCTAATACCAAAAATACGGATTTTTTTGCATGCATCATTGCCCAATTATTAAACCTTGGTTGTTAATTCAATTAGTAAAACAACCTAAGACAAACAAAATCGATTTTCTGGCCGTATTTACCAATCTAGCTGCTAGCTTGAAAACTGATAATTAAAAAAAGGATGAAACAGCCATAGCTAGTTTGGCTCAGTGGATGGAGTGTTGGCCTGTGGACTAAGGGGTCCTAGGTTCGATTCTGGTCAGGGCACATGCCTGGGTTGCAGGCTCAATCCCCAGTAGGAGGCGTGCAGGAGGCAGCCAATCAATGATTCTCTCTTATCATTGATGTTTCTATCTCTCTCTCCCTCTCCCTTCCTCTCTGAATCAATTTAAAAGAAAGCGGCGGGGGCGATGAAACAGCCACAGAAGGCTGCCTGAAGGTCAGGCCGAGAAGAGCATGTTTAGATTTTAAGTGAAACCTGAAGCGCCAAAAACATTTTACTGACATTTTGGAAGGTCTGTGTTAAACTTTTGATTTGTCAACTCAAACAAAAAGTAAAGATGAATATGTAGTACAATGAGAAATTTATTATTTTTCAGTTCTGAAAGATATATCTGTTTTTGTTTTTTTTTTTTTTTTTTGTTTTGTTTTGTTTTTAAATATATTTTATTGATTTTTTACAGAGAGGAAGGGAGAGAGATAGAAAGTCAGAAACATCGATGAGAGAGAAACATCGATCAGCTGCCTCCTGCACATCTCCTACTGGGGATGTGCCCGCAACCCAGGTACATGCCCTTGCCCGGAATCGACCCTGGGACCCTTGAGTCCGCAGGCCGACGCTCTATCCACTGAGCCAAACCGGTTTCGGCTGTTTTTGTTTTTTATTCACCTGAGAAACTTAATTAGAACAAAGAGAAACTTATATTGAGGTTATTTGAATTACTGATACTTTTAGATTGGGGGCTTAAATTAAATCTTAAATCTCTGGCATATTTTTAATCCATAAAACATCAAATATCTTAACTGAAACTGAAATAACTACAACTTTCTGGTTAGCTTGTGTTGCTTTTATTCAGAAAAACTGAAACTAAGCCAAAGATGACGAGGACTGAATTATAAAGGCATGGAGATACCAGTGTCTATGGAAGTACAAACTGGATGCCCCGAAATGAGCAACATACAGCAGAGGCAGTGCCTTAAAATAAGCAATGAGAATCAGGAAAAAATATGTAGGGGAAGGAAATCAATTTCAATGATGGGGTTCTCCTCACTGAAGAATTGAATCTGGTCAGGGGATAATTAACACAGGAATATAGGTGGATTTCAGTGTAAAGATCATCTATTAGTGAAGGTGAGGAAAATGGAGCATCTTATAGGAGGAAACACAGGCAATGTGAGAAATGGAGAGCTCAAAGTAAAGCTATTACCAATAGTTAGAGCCTTTATGATAAATATAAAGAGTTTTAAGGAGTCAGCCAACTTATCCTAAACCCTATTCACTGATAGTTAAGAGTGAATAGCTTTGAATGGTTGGCATCTGTATAATAGATGTCCTTTGTTCCTTTCGTATACCTGTGTCAAGTTCTGGAGAAAGGGGAAACATTTTCTTAGGATCCCTTACAATCCCCACTATCTCACTTATATCCCCCGATACACACACACATGCACACACACACACACACACACACACGCACACACACACATGAACATGAACACAGAGTATATAAACATAATAATTTTGAGATTTGGCCAAGGCACCAAAGAGGTCTGTTTATGAACAATGTGAAAAGTCCAAGTATGAGTTAGGACTAAGAATAGCAAGTAAAAATATATTTTATCCAGAATTTTTGGTTATTTTATAAAAAGAGATAGTTTCCAAAACATATAATTCACCCTATTGCCTCACACATAAAATCTTCATTACCCACTTTAATCAGTTATTCCTTGTAGGCTATAAAACATTACTGT
>NW_006284333.1:0-1028 GCF_000327345.1 Myotis davidii | reverse complement strand
TTTCCATTTGGCTTTCTAAATCTATATCTCTCTCTGGGAGTTTTATTTCATGGGAGAATAAAGAGGAAAATTCTGGAGATGTAGAGTAGAGTATTAATACAGAGATATTTGATATACAATTGCAGATAGAAAAAGAATATATGAAAAGAGGAAAACCTACAAGAAAAGGAGACTAAGCGCTGGGCATATAAAGGGACATAAGTACTGAACATAAATAGGAAATGAAAATAGAAAGGAACAGTTGGTTAAACAGAAAAGACAGCAAGAAATTACACTGGGTAGAATTGATGAAGGGTGGCAAATATGAATATTTTGGACTAGGTCCGTGGTCTCTGGATACAAGAAGAGCTAAAGGTTTATCTTCAATATCTTATCTATCTACTCTATCCTCACAGACCCCCAGTTGAGGCTGAGAAAGAATTCCTCAAGGTTGAAAGTATATAGTGCTAATATTCATGGTCTTATTTCTGTAATTTTATCTATGAATCATGGGTCTATCTATCATCTCTATCTTATCTAATCTAATCTAATCTATTTTATCTATCACCTATCTATCATCTAATTTGCTGGGAAGTGATTCTGTTTTTCCCACATAGTAAAATGCAAGATCCTCATATTATAAATTTTTTGATTAGACACTACTTTTGCTTCTGATTTATGTTTATGTTCCCAGAATTCTGACCTATGCATAAGTAGAAACCTGCCGATTTTAAAAATGGAGAACAGGAACCAGATTTGTTACTAAGTGCCTCCATTGTCACCATGACTGGCTTACTGCTTGTTAAATTTTCATCTTTTTGCCCTGGTAGTTATTTTTCTTTATTCAGGAGTGTTTTGTTCTGAGTTAAACCTCTCATTTTGGTCCACTATTCAAATGTCTCTTCAACTTTACCATCCTTCTTGGTTTGTAAACTACTTAGGACTTTCCATATCTCATAGTCAAGGCAGTAGCTTCATCTTCCTCAAACTAGACTTTCTGCTTGGATCATCTGCATGACTCCTTCTGTTTCTTTATTCACGCTTGGAGA
>NW_006284332.1:6216-9059 GCF_000327345.1 Myotis davidii | reverse complement strand
CCTGGCTCCAGTTTGGGTTCCTGCCCGGCTGCCCGCCATTTCGAGCACTGCCACATCCTCAGGTGGTATCAGAAATAATCTGGCGGTCCCACATCTCCCAACGGGTCCCAGATGCGAGAGGGCGCAGGCCAGGCTGTGGAACACCACCAAGTGCTTGAATTTCGTTCCCTGGGCTTCTAGTCATTTTATTATTGATCACTGATTTACCATGGTTCTCTTCTAATGCTGAATAATTTAAAGGTATAACCTGAATTCTGGTAATGATGGCCATATAGATTTTACTGCTCTTTAGCAGTATTATTTAATGGCTTATACGAAGGGTACTAATCTCCTTCAAAATATGAGATATATTACATCTCCCACAAACACTACTATGTTTAAGTGCTAATTCTTTCCGCTAATGCCCCTAAATGAGCCTTTCACTAATTTTCTTTGCTCACTAGCTCATCCAAAATTGAAATGGGCAGGCTGCTTGTCTATGTTCAAGTGCAGTGGCATATTCTTCTTAACAAGGCTGATGCTCTCAATACTTGCAATTTTCTAACATAATTTATAGTGAGGGTCTCTATGATAGACTTTAAAACATCTCTTTAGTAATATGAATAATTCACTTTTACCTTATTTCTTCACAAGTATGTGCACGCTCTGATTTAGCAACTTTCAATGCCTGACTCTTTCAAGTGTCCCTTTCCACCCTTATTTTCATTAAAAACAGACCATATGAATTCACACTGATCACTTTTCAGCCTGCTGTGATAATGCAGACATTCCTTGGGTTACGTTGGACTCGAAGCACATAAGTTTTGTGGTTACGTTACAATTCTCCATCCATTTATTTATTAAACAAAATTGTGATCATTTCTACATATGTGCGTCCTGTTTTCTTATTATTCATTTATCTAAGTAAAGGTCAGGACTTGTTATCTTTCTTTTAGTTTTTTTTTTTACTCTTTCACCCCATTACTGCTCTGTATGTGTGCTCCATGTGAGTGACATACATGCTTATGTAGGTGGGTTCTGACTTACGCGAATATTGCATTACATCCCACTGCAGGAACGTGTCAACAAAGTAACGTGAGGATCTACTGTACTTGTATCCTGTTTGTAAGATGTAGTTATTTGGTCTCCATATTTCTTCAATACGCATATGATTGTTGGAAGTACAAATTATATCTTTATATATTTATGTGTTTCTTAGAATTTTCATTCAATAAAAATAAATGCCTTCTTCTTATAAAAAAGATCTGGCCTTATAATTGAATGGCCTAATACATTTTAGAGTAGGGCACGACTACCAATGTTTCTCAGAAGAACACGTGTTGAAATGAAGAGTATATCCTTGCAACCCCTACTTGAAAGAAGAGCCTTGGTTGAGCTCCATCATGATCCAAACAGAGACAGAAACAGTAAGAGACATGGCAAATTTCTGTTACTATATGCCTACAGAGCATGCCTCAATGCACACTTCCTGACGGTGTTATTGATCAGAATGTGCACTCGGGACACTAGGGCCTTCATGCACAACTCCATCCTGAAACCACATGAAAAGGAGCGTATTGGACAAGAATGTTAACAGGGCGTTTACAATGCAGAGGGATTCTGAAGAAGACTGAAAAAGGTGGCAGAGCCCTAGCCAGTTTGGAACAGTGGACAGATCACCAGCTTACAGACTGAAGGGCCCCAGTTTTGATTCAGGTCAAGGGCACTTGCCTGGGTGTGGGCTCAATCTCCAGTCTGGGGCATGCAGGAGGGAGCTGATCAATGAATCTCTCTCATCATTGATGATTTTAACTCTCACTCACTCTCCTTTCCTCTCTGAGATAAATAAAAATATATTTAAAAGAATGGTGGCAGAATAAGTGGATGCTGCAGTAACATGCTCCCAGGAACAAACTGATATTCCAACTAAAATACAGAACAACTTCCAAAAAATCAATGGAAAACTCACAGGAGAGAACCCTGACACCCAAGGACCAAAGGTGGAGACCACTTAGCACTGGTAGGAGGAGAGGAGGCTTGAAGATTCGGGCTTGATACCTACAGACAGCAACTAAAGTCCCTGAGAGATATCTCAGCTTGGAGGACTTCCACTGAAAACTCTGGGTCTAATCCCCAAGCTGGGCCTCGTAGCCGAGAGCACCAGAACTGAGGAGGGTACCCATATAACCTGTGGATGTGAATAGCAGCAGGGCACTGTCCGCCAGGGACAGACAGCTAGAAATTCAGGTATCCTCTTATTGGGCCAGCACACAAATTTCCTTGTGGAGCCGCACACCTTGTGCCCGGGAAAAGGAAGGGTGAAGTGGACTGGACCTGTTAGGGAAAAAGCCAGAACTGGGGAGTCAAGGGTTCCAGCTCAGAAGACAGACACTTCAAGTTTCCTGGCAGGAGTCATTTCCTCATGCAGCAGAGAAAATATTTCCCACACAGACCTTTTCCTTTCCTAAGGGGATACAATTAACACACAATACTGGGAAACACCTTACCCTGAGGACACAAGAGATTATAAATAACAATTAACCTCCAGGCAGAGGCAACTGCCCCACCCTGTTGAAACAAACTCTTGCTACAACCTGAGGACCATTGCCTTGGAGGCAAGTTAAGTTGGAATCCTATCAGTCTATAGACAGAGGAGGTTTCTGGAGGCTTTGAGTCTTTGCCTGACCTAATTAGTCAGAAACATCCTTTAACAATGTTCTGCACTAGAGACAGAGAGGCAGAGAGCATCTACCTAACTTGTCACCACAAACCCACACAGAAAGCCAGAAATAGCAAATAAAGAAACAACCCCCAAATGAGAGAACTAGAGAATTCTCCAGATATAGAGAGAGATGAGAATCATT
>NW_006284332.1:4233-4987 GCF_000327345.1 Myotis davidii | reverse complement strand
ACATAGCAATATATCAGATATGTCTTCGCAGTATCTTTATTGATACAGCTCCAAACGCAATGCACACAGAAGGGAAAATAAACAAATGGACTACAGCAAAATAAAAATCTTCTGCACAGCTAACAGAATCCTGAAAAAACAACAACCAGAAAGCCCACTGCATAGGGAGAACATATTTGCCAATGGTATCTCAGATAAGTGTTGAATCTCTAAAATTTTCAGGGAACTCACACAAATTAACAATAGGAAGATAAACAATCCAATCAAAACATGGTCAAAGGACCTAAATTAACACTTTTTAAAAGGAGACCTATAAAAGGCCAAAAGACATACGAAAAAATGCTCAAAGGCACTAACAGTCGAAGAGATGCAAATCAAAACTACAATGAGGTAGCAATCCACACCTGTCAGAATAGCTCTCAGAAAAAAAAAAAATCAACAAACCACAAGTGCTGGTGAGGATACAGAGAAAAAGCAACCTTTGTGCACTGCTAGTCGGAATGAAGACTGCTGCAACCACTGTGGAAAACCATATAGAATTTTCTTAAAAAATTAAAAATGGAGTTCCCATTTGTCCCAGTGTTCTCTCTGCTAGGTATATACCCAAAAAATGAGAAAGGCCAATTACGAAAGATATATGCAACTATATGTTCATACCACCCCAATTTACAATAGGTAAGATTTGGAAACAGTCTAAATGCCCATTTGCAGATGCACGGATTAATAAACTGTGGAACATCTATACAATGGCATA
>NW_006284332.1:1298-2610 GCF_000327345.1 Myotis davidii | reverse complement strand
AATTACACAGGTGTCAGAATAAGCCAAAGCAAAATCATCTGGTTAAATGGAAAGATACCGAGTCTGGTTTATGGAAGGGTCCCTTTATTAACCTTCGGTCAAAGATATGCTAGTGTATTTCCAGAAAACTCCAAGCCTGTGTGGATTCCTGCAACATGAATCTGAGAGAGGAGCTGACCAGACTACTCAAACCACAGATAGCAGTGCCCCAAACAACATTCTGAGGAAACAGAGTAGAAACATCTAGAAATGCGGGATGGTGAAAACGCCTTGCCATGCTAGCAGTTATCAGCTGTGCCTAGGTGCTGGTGGCTCTTCACAAAGACAAAAGAGGTCAGTCCTGCATTGTCATGTCTCACCATTTGTCCACCAACCAGAACTCAAAGATCATTACTGTCATATCACAAGGGAACAGTGACTGGAAAGGGACCCATAAAGAACTGACAACCTAAACTGAAGCCTCCTATGGACGAAGTCCTTAAATACGTGAAATGATATTTAAAAGGGCATGAAAGACCTCAATCCTTTTCATTGAATCTCCTGATATTTGCTTTTCAGAATAACCAATATTGTCTCTCTTTCTTGTTCTTCTATGTTTTTGTGCAGTCTGTAGAAGCAGAATCAAAAGTCTTAAAAGGATCTGAGCCCAGCAGATGGCATACACCTTTCTAAATTAATTAAGAAAACAAAACTGGGGAAGTCTTGGGGCAAAGACGAAAAGGAGGTAACATATCCATGTGAGAAGTCCCACAGAAGGCGAATGGACTTTGATATTCAGCATGGCAGAAAATCAGCCTTTTCTTACCCTGCTGTGGGAAAAATGGCTGAAGCAACCTCCTAACATGAAAATACTTCTATTGTTTACCAAACTTTACCATTGATATGTCTGTTTGCTTTGCTAAAGGACAAATGTGTATTGAAGTCAATAAATGCTGTTTTGTCCTGGGTTTCAGAGTGCCTCTCCATTAGAGAAAAAAACCCACAGTACACAAAAAGAAAGAGATAATAAAGGTCAGAACAGAAATAAATGACGTAGGGATGAAAAACAATAATAAAAAAGATCAATGAAACCAAGAGCTGGTTCTTTGAAAGAATAAAGAACATTGATGATGCTCTAGTCAGGCCCAGCATGAAACTAAGGGAGAGGACCCAAATAAACAAAAACAGAAGTGAGAGAGGTGAAGTAACAAACGACCCCACAAATATATAAAGGATTGTAAAAAATTACAATGAACAACTCTACTACAACAAACTGGACAAGCTCAATAAAATGGACACATTCCTACAAAAAGACAAGCTTTCAAAACTCACT
>NW_006284332.1:0-303 GCF_000327345.1 Myotis davidii | reverse complement strand
TGGACCCTGCCCACCGTCCAGCAGCTACTTTTCTGCCCCTTCTCTGGCCCCCACACCCTGAGCAGGGCTGGGCTGGCTTGAGAGCCACAGACTTGAGGGGCCAGAAACCGGGGGCTGTGGGGCGCCAGGGGCTGTGGGGCCCCCTTGGTCAAGTGCAAACTCGACCAGCTGAGGTCACACAATAAAGGCCAATGCCTGAGTTCCATGAATTGTTGAGTGTAAGTCCCCTCAGCGAGCTCCAGTCTGGCTCAGCAGGCAGCCGGCCTCACTCCAGTGAGCCAGGTTTGGACCTCAGGCCTTCAC
>NW_006284331.1:604859-605665 GCF_000327345.1 Myotis davidii | reverse complement strand
CCCAGAGAATTGGGGTCCCTGGGCCTGTGCTACACGGGACCAGTTCCTGGTGTTCACGCATTTGCTCCCAGCCCAGGACTCCTGAAGTAGGCACTATGCGGGACCAGTTCCAAGGTGCTTGTGCACTTCCAGGCTAAAGTTCCTGTGGCAGCACTGAGGCCCGGGCAAGGGGTGGGTCTATCAGTTACTATGGCGCTGCCCGCACGCCTGCAGGAAGGTGGATGGGCTCTGTTATTCACGGATCTGCCAAGGGGATTTCTGAACTTTTGGTGTCCACAGGTCTGTAGCTGTGGTCACAGGTCTCTGTCCCCAGTGGCTGCAGGGTCCTGGTATGTGTTTGAGAATAGACTGGGTGGTACTGAGGCCAGGATCCTAGTCTCAAGCAGCTCTGTTGTCCAAGATGGCATGGTCGCCGTGCCTGTGCTGGCCTCCCAGCCATTTTTTTTTTAAATTAAATCTTTATTGTTCAGATTATTACAGTTGTTCCTTTTTCTCCGCATAGCTCCCCTCCACCCATTTCCCACCCCGCCCTCTGCCCTCACTGCCCCCCCCCACTGTCCTCATCCCTAGGTGCACAATTTTTGTCCAGTCTCTTCCCGCACCCCCCACATCTCTTTCCCCCCCGCAAGAATAGTGAGTCCATTCCCTTTCTATGTCCCTGATTCTATTATAATCACCAGTTCATTCTGTTCATCAGATTATTTATTCACTTGATTCTTAGATTCACTTGTTGATAGATGTGTATTTGTTGTTCTTAATTTGTTTCTTTACCTTTTTCTTCTTCTTCCTCTTCTTAAAAGATCCCT
>NW_006284331.1:592417-603989 GCF_000327345.1 Myotis davidii | reverse complement strand
CCCTTGTGGGCTTTGTGCACAGTCTTGCAGTTAAGCCTTGATTGTTGTAGGTATCACTGGGAGGAATCGACCTCCAGGCCAATTGGCTGTGAGAATAAGCTGTGTCTACAGTGGGAGAACTTCTGTGCAGGAAACATCCCTCCGGGGCAAGACTTGCTTCAGTGGGGCTTTGGTGATCACTGAGTCTGCTCCCTGAGTTTGTCCTTTATGGATCTGAGGAGCTGTAATCTGGATGGTCCCACTCTGACCACCGGGGACACTGGCTCCTGGATCTCTATGGAGGTGCTAATCTAGCCTCTGCTTGAGGCTATCCAGCAGGAGCCAGTTGTGAAGCAATGCAAGTTGCCCTGGGGCCTTGGGCCAGCTTCAGTTTGTTAGGTAATTATCACTCGCAAAGGGCCAGATCTTTCATATGCAAAAGCCTCCGTACACAGCTTGGGCGGGGCGGGGTCCCAGGGGATCAACAGGGCGGAGAGGGCAGTTATGGCTGCTCTCAGAGGCCCTGCTTCTCAGTGTCCCGGCAATTGCTGAAAGCACTCCCGAGAGAAAGCTGCCCTCGAGCGCCGATCAATGGCAGACAGCCCAGTTTCTCCCGTATGAGTCTGGGTCCCAAGAGACTCGCCTGGAACTGGAGCTCAGAGCTTGAGACTCCCTCCCAATTGAAAAGACGTGTCCTCAGCCGCCAACCCTCTCTGCATGCGCCTCTGTACCTCTGTATTTTACTTCCGCACCGCACCTCCTCTGAGTCTCAGTATGCTTTTCTCTTTCCTTCTAGTAGAATTTCCACTCAGCCTTCCTGTGGTTCTGGATGATGTCTGTTCCGTCTTTTAGTTGTATTTTTGAAGTGGTTGTTCGAGGCAGCAAACTCTGGTGTTCACCCATGCTGCCATCTTGTTTTTTTCTCTGTAAATCCTTATTGATAAGATAGTCTGTGTGTTACTGGAACTTGCCTGCTTAAGGGCTATGGGAGTATCCCAAACCAATAAAAGATTGGCGAGGTCTGAGCACCAGTGGAAGTCCTTCCCCTTGAGTTGGACTTACCCGCCTGGCCCCCCAATATTTCCAAATTATCTCGTCTCTTCTCTTTCGTGTGGGGCTCCTCTTCCAGATCCTGAACCCTGAACCACGCAGGATGTGGGGGGAAACATTTACAACAGCTGCTGGCCAGACTGGGAGAGAGAGGCAAATGCTGATCAAAAGTTGCCACAGAGCAACGGTCAGTCCCTGCTTCTCTCTTCAGGCCTCTCTCTCGCCCTGATTTGCAGCCCCCTCAGCAGTCAGTGCTGGGGCACTGCATCTGCAGCAGAAGCAGTCAGCAACTGGGTTGCTATGGTAACCCAGCAGCACTGCCTACAGGACTGACTTCTGGTTGGTTGAGCCTCGGTAGTGACTGGTTATGACCCATCCTATATATTAGGATGTTTGGCCTGGATGGTGTTGCTCAGTGGTTGAATGTCGACCTATGAACCAGATCAAGGTTCTATTCCGTCAGGGTACATGCCCAGGTTGTGGGCTTGATCTCAATCCCCAGTAGGGGGTGTGCAGGAGGAAGCTGATCAACGATTATCATTGATATTTCTGTATTTCCCTCTCTGAAATGAATAATACAGTGGGGCCTTGACTTATATGTGTCCCGACTAACCCGTTCTTTGAGATACCAGCTGTCTCTCGGCCGATTTTTTGCATTGAGTTGACAGAGTAATTTGAGTTAACGAGTTCCTTAATGAGCTCGGTCTTGGAACGAATCTATCTCGTAAGTCAAGGCCCCACTGTATATAAAAAATGTTCATCATTCTGAGAATTCTTATATTGTAGTAAGTGTATATATATGTTTTTAAAATAAATGTATTTTCAGGAATATTCCCACAGATGAAGAATTTAGTATGGTACACGTGTGTTATTTTGCTAAAGAATTTATATTTAAAAAAATGTATTTTTATTGCTTTCAGAGAGGAAGAAGATATAGAAACACCAATGATGAGAATCATTGATTGGCTGCCTTCTGCATGCCCCCTACTGGAGATTGAGCCTGCAACCGGGCATGTGCCCTTGAATGGAATCGAACCCCACAGGCCGAGGCTCTATCCACTGAGCCAAACCCACTAGGGCTGCTAAAGAATTTCTAAATGAATTTCACATACAATGAAAACGACAACAAAATTAAAACTGAGTAGAACAGATGAGTAAATCTACAACTCCAGAATTAGTCTCATTTAGAAAGGACCTATGCTAATAAAGCCTTAGGAACAGACATTCTGGATGCTCTTTCAAGTCCCAGTAGCATTTCCATAACATCCATATTTAACCAAAGTAAACACAACTTAAGTACTGATTGCATGGCCCTGAGGCACTTAATCTAGAACTCAACCAAAGTGTTATTGTTTGCTAGAGGAAAAGTCGGCTTGTACATTTTCTGTGATACCCACACCAGAACTTTATTCAGTTGTAAGATGCAACTTGAAGTAAAATTCGTTTGTACTGTTCTAGTAGAAGCCCTATTTGTGCTTTCCCTAAATATCTAACATTTATACATACTCTCCACATACAGACACTGTAATCGCTACCAGGAAGATTATCATCCAAAACCCGTCGTCACAAAAATGAAAAGAGCAACATAGCCTTCTCTCTTAATCTGCATGCAACTTATTGTAGTGCCTCTGCTAAAACATTACCCTAAACTAAATTATAATTTTGAAAAAGTCCATAGCAGGTACCAGGCAACACAAGCCTGCATCTCTCCACTCCAACTCACCCCCCCACCCCCCGTGGTGAAATTATCAACTACATTGCAGGATAGGTATTAATCTCATTTCACAATTAAGAAATTCAAAGTAAAAGATATAGGTCTCCTCAGCTGCAAATGAAACCAAAACTCATGACTAGACTCATAGCCACTACTTCTCATTCACTGCTGAAGAATTTAAGCAAATAAATAGGACAAACATTTTTTCTAACAAAACCACTTTTATTTTTATAATCATTTACTACTAAATACAGAACAAAACTTAAGTGTGGAGGCAGTCAGTATTCACTTGGTTTCAACTGGTCGTGTTAAAGGCTTGTGTCCTGTACAACCTTACCATTGTGCATAAAATGTTCACTGAAAAATAACCTAGGTACGAGTTCCCTTCACTACATTTTACATCAGTGACACTATTTTACAGCCCAAAACTTAATCCCTTTTGAAAAGTTAAGTATATTCGTATTCAGAGATTACAAGTGAGGAAACAGACTAATACTAGGTTTAACGAGGTGAAACTGCCAACATTTTACTTGTTTTGATTTACAAAAATGGCAGTCATTTGGTTCAACCATCACCTACTAAGAAAGTTTTTGTAGGTTTAAGTAAATGTCACTTCTGTTCAACAGTTTGAAAATGACTATTAGGGCCATTACTAGAACTTCATAACTATAGACAAAATTCCTTTGGATAAAATCTTTAAAAAGTTACTTACTATAAACTGTAAAAACAATGCTGCTTTCTATATGGCATTTCAATTTTAAAAGTTAAAAAAATTATCAGACTTGGATAAGAGCTATACTTCCAAGTCTCATTTCCCCCTTAAACCCAGCCACTCTACACTACTCATTTCATAAATGAATAAATATTTAGTATTGTACATTAGATACATACCATTGAATTGCTATACTATTCCAGCAAAGGCAAATATTTCACTGAAAATATAAATTTAGTAGATATAGGTGGGATCATTTATCCTAGTTACTTTACTCAACCCAATTCCTACACCCAAAATATGAGAAATTAATACTAAGAAATAGTTTTAGAAATTAAAGCAACTTTGATAATTCTGATGGTAACTAATCACTACAGTGATGGATTGTAAATATGTAGATTGTAGGGGAAAGGACTTGATTTGTAAAATGAATGAGGTAAATGTCATACATTCAACAGCTTGTAAATAAATACAAATACGGTTTTACAGGAACATGAACATAGGTTTAAGGGTTTTATTATCAAAGACTTGTAAAACAATTTCAGAAACTGTACATCAACATGGCACAGACTGTAGCCTACTTTTGTTTTTACTGCACAAAAGTGAAGCTGGAAACTCCTGTAACTAAGAAAACAGTTGCCTAAACTACTTTGCATTTAACATGGAATCACTGTGGGCATAAGATTACTACTGCAGTAACAGTAACACAAATTTATTGGTTTTATACAACTTGAGATCAAATAAAAATACATTATCAAGTACATTTGTCTCACTTTAAAAGCATATGATCAATTTAAAATGCACTACCCCCTTTTTCCAACATTGATATTAAAACAAATTAATAAAAGTGAAAAACTGAAAATTAGGACAAGAAATAAGTCTTTTACAGATGGACTCAGGATAGGCAGATAGCTTTCAATGATGTAGGTGTGAAATAAATTATTTCAGGGAAAAAAATTCCCAAACACCTTATGAAAAAGTATACAACTCTACTTCAAAATATGCTATTTACTCACTGCCAAAGACAGTTTCATTTCAAATTTTGTTTCTGTAATTAAAGCCTAAGCAGCCATCAAAAAAGGTTAGTGCATATATAACCTTTCAAAGTTAAACAAAAGCCACAAAATTTCAGCCACAAGGCTTAAAGGATTATCTATTTCAAATGCTTATTTCCAGATGTAACTATAAGAATGTTAACTTGTCATATCAACGAACAAGACCATAAGTAGATCCATCATGTTGAGGATTTTAATGACATTGAGGATATTCCTGTCACAATTAACATGCAATCAGTGCATTCCCTACATGGCTCTATTACGGCAATGAATCAAATTCTAGAAATACTATAAGTGAACTTACTTAATAAAGGAGATTATACAACATAAACAATCCATGCCTGCTGTAGATGCATGCAGCTTTTCACTTCTGCTATGAAGCAGCACCAGAATAGTCAAGCTGCTTGGTTACTCAATCAGATTTCACCACATCAAGAATTGGTTACCCACATAGTATTTTCTAAAAATGTTTGGATGTAAATAATATAAATATCAGGAGCGTTATAACCATTTATAGCTCAGAGCTGTATACATCTAAGGTTTGAGATGAACAAATACAGCATGAAGATATCACACAAAGGAATGACACTGATGCATGTATACAGGTGGATTCTCATGGAGGCCATATTCAGTCACTCATATCCATGTCTTCTTCATGATGATCATCACCATTCACTTTGGATTCTCTCAGGGGATCACCAGTTCCCTTTTCCACAGAACATTCTTTTGTTTTGGGGGAAACTGGTTCTGTTGGTTTCTTCTCCTCTTTTTTCTCTTTCTCGCTGTCATACCCCTGTTCCTCTTCATCATAATCCCGTGTAACCTGCTTTGCCAAGGAGAATAATAAAAGTAAACGTCTTCACAGAAAAATCACTTCTTATAAGTACTAGTACCACCTAAAATACCAAAATAAATTAGTATGTAAACATACTTTTACATCTTTATCACTCTCAGATTTTCTTTCCCGATCCTTTTCCTTATCTTTACTTTTCTTCTTCTTGCTTGTTGACCGTTCTCGTTCATCTCTGCCTCTTTCTTTGTCTTTATCTTTCTTCTTCTCCTTTTTATGCCTAGGATAACAGTAAAATGTTCTCAAAGAAAAAAAAGATGCTTTAAAGGATACGCTTGAGAATTTTAACCTGTAAGTATAGCAATAAGTTTTAACTTGTTTAGATGCTAAGCTTGACCCAGTTCACATGATATAAAGAGGGTACAGGGCCCTGGCCGGGTAGCTCAGTTGGTTAGACCATTGTCCTGATACACCACTAAGGTTGCAGGTTTGATCTCGTCAAGGCACAACAGGGGTGGGGAACCTTTTTTCTGCCAAGGGCTATTTGGATATTTATAACATCATTTCCTGGGCCATACAAAATCATCAACCTAAAAATTAGCCTGCTGTATTTGGTCAAACATTTAATTAACTCACCCCTAATGCCTTGGCAAGGCCAGACCAAAATTTAGCAGGACCCGCGGTCTGGACGTTTCCCACCCCTGGACATATAAGAAGCAACCAATAAATACATAAATAAATGGAATAACAAATTGATGTTTCTATCAAATTAATAAATAAAGACTAGCCCAGCCAGTGTGGCCCAGTGGTTGAGTGTCGAACTATGAACCAGGAGAGGTCAAGGTTTGATTCCTGGTCAGGGCATATGCCCGGGTTGCAGTCTCAATCCCCAGTGTGCAGTGTGCAGGAGACAGCCAATCAATGATTCTCTCACCATCACTGATGTTTATATATATCTCTCTCTCCCTTATCTGAAATCAATGAAAATATATTTAAAAAAATATATAGCAAATATCCATTTTCAAAACACTGGACACAAGCCATGCTCAATAATAGAAGAAAACTAATTTGGTTACAGGCATAAAATGCTCAATCCTCCACAGTGTTTATTAAAACAGCCTCAAATCGTAAGAGAAAAATAAAAGCACATTCATAAGCATTTTAATGGAAAAAAAAGTTCTGAAAATTAGAAAGAGTACACCTAAATCATTAGCATTCTTACCTCCTAGGGGACGGTGAGCGAGACAGTTTTCTTTTCGGAGACCTGGGCTTTTTAGGAGATCTTGTGCCACTCCTGCTTCGTCGACGTCGTCTCTCTCTAGGACCACAAATGTACAAACTAGACTTTAAAATACAGACACATCATAGCAGATATGTCTATGATGGAGCTCCATTAGGAACTCTGAGCATTTTCAAATACAGTTTTGAGCTGAAGAATCAAATGAGTAGTAATAAACCACAATTCTTTTTCAAACCATGTCCCTTTCCTTTAATGCTCTCAAGAAAACCCTCATTTCCAGCAATTCTTAAAAAATTACATTATCATAACATCAGATTTGTTAAACTTGAGGAAAGATTAACAATCAGTTTTTGATTCATATATCAGTGTCCAGAAGAGGTATAGGATCGTATGTTGCAGATACTAGTAAAATAAAAAAATTACTCTTAAATTCACTGGGTAAAATTTAGAGAACTAAAGTTAATGTTAACGTAGGATCAAATTGATTCCCTATACTCCAGCAAGCCATGTCCCCCAACACTGCTTTGAGCAATCATTGTTTAAGAAATATAGCCTTTTCTCTCTGTTTACAACAGGGTGCAGAAACTTTTTCTGCCTAGTGCCACTAGGATATTTGTAACATCATTCGTGGGCTATACAAAATTATCAACTTAAAGATTAGCCTGCTGTCCTGGCTGGTGTGGCTCACTCAGTTGGTTGAGCGTCAGCCATGCACCAAAAGGTTGCCAGTTTGATTGCTGGTTAGGGCACATGCACATGTTGCAAGCTAAAACCCCGGTGGGTGGTGGTGGTGGGGAGGTTTGGTTGCAGGAGGCAGCCAATCAATGTTCTGCTCTCACATAAATTTTCTCTCTCACTGCCCTTCCTCTCTCTTGGTGAGATGTCCCCCACCTGTGGTTTAAAATATGGCTTACAATTCTGCTGGTTACTATTCTCAAAAGCTATTAGGACTTGTGAGATTACAATTTAGGTACAAAATAAAAATAAAACCCCATTAATTTCAGTTGTCTAGCTTCCAAAAAAGCTTTAGGAAAAAAAACCCCCACAAAAAAAACACCAAAAACCAACCAAACAAAAAATTACCTTTACAACCCTGTGTGGCACCTCCCCCTACAGTCCTGGAAACATTACACACAACTCTTCATTCATCAAATATTATCAAGGTGATCCAATAATTAAGCAGTGTAAAGTGCTTATGAATAAGTATATTAAAATAAAGGAACAGGCAAAAACAACAACAAAAAGAAAAAATAAAAGGAAAAAAATAAAGAGCCACTAGTTAGCAAGGTAAGAAAAATAAATGCTGCACACCCGACCTTTCCCTAAGACCTAGTTTGTCATTTTCTTAAATACTTACACATGGTTTCATTTTCTGTTTTAAATAGTTGCCTCTCCGTATCTGCAGGTTTTACATCTATGGATGCCAGAGTGTTAACTGTATGCATTATTCTATGCCATTTAATAAAAGGTGTGCCCCCCAAATGTATACACATATTGTGAATAATTACAAAGGCAGTGTTTCTAAAATACATTTCATTTTCAAAATTGAGGTATCAGCAGTTAAACTGTGCATACATCTTTTGGGGGCACCCTGTATAAGGGACTTGAGCTTATTGGATTTTGGTTCCTGCAGGGGGTTCTAATGTAATTTACATTTTCTGAAAATATTCCTCACCCTGAGAAGAAACCCCATAATAAATTACCTTTAGGTATCACACCCCAACCATTAATCTACTTTTTGTCTTTATAGATTTATCTATTCTGGACACCTGTCAATGGAATCCTACAATTTATGGTTCTTTGTGACTCACTACTTTCATCTAAGTTGCCAAGGCTCATCCACCTGGTAACATTTATCAGTACTTTATTCCTTTTCATTGCTGGATAATTCATTGTATAGTTATACCATTTTGTTCACACATGTTAGTTAATGAACATCTGGGCTGACTTTTTGGTTATTATGAGTAATAACACTCCTATGAAAATTAGTGTACACAGTTTTGTGTGTAACATTTTCATTTCTTTTGGGTATATCCTTAGAAGTGAAAATACTGTGTCAAAACTCTTAATTTTTTTTTTAGGAATTACCGTTTTCCAAAGCAGTTGCACCATTTTATATTCATGCCAGCAACATACAGAGTCCCAGGTTCTCCACATACTTGCCAACACTTGTTACCATCTGTCTTTTTTAATAATAACCATCCTAGTGTCTGTTTTTTAAAATATATTTTATTGATTTTTTATAGCGAGGAAGGGAGAGGGATAGAAAATTAGAAACATCAATGAGAGAGGAACATTGATCAGCCACCTCTTGCACACCCCCTCCACTGGGGATATGCCCACAACCAAGGTACATGCCCTTGACTGGAATCGAACCCGGGACCCTTCAGTCCGCAGGCCGACACTTTATCCACTGAGCCAAACTGGTCAGGGCAGTGTCTGTGGTTTTGATTTGCATCTCCCTGATGACTAATGTATATCTTTTCATGTTTATCAGACTCTTGCATATATTCTTTGGAGAACTGTCAATTCAGATTCTTTGGCCATTTTTTAATTAGGTTGTCTTACTATAATTGAGTTGTAACAGTTCTTTGTATATTCTAGATACAAGTCCCTTTTTGAATATATAATCTGTTACTTTCTAGCACTCTGGGTTTTCTTTAAGTTCTTGACAGTATTCTTTGAAACAAATGTTTTTAATTTTGATGACCTCCAAAATTTACATTTATCTTTTGTTATTTATGCTTTTGATGTCATATCTAGAAAACCATTGCCAAATTCAAGGTCATGAAGATTTACTTCCATTTTAGGTTTTAAGTTTGGGTCATGCATCCATTTTGAATTAATTTTTGTATATAGAGTGACCCTCCTAAGCATTTAATAATCAATGTAAGAAAACAATCACTACAGCAAAATGTGTAAACTAGATTGGAAGAAAATGGAGTTACTAAGTATGACCAGCCCTTACTAATCCTATAATAAAATCCTAATATGCAAATCAACCAAACAGCAGAACAACCAGTCGCTATGAGGTGCACTGACCACAAGGGGGCAGACACTCAACGCAGGAGCTGTCCCAGACTGGGGGCAGCTCCTCCACTTATCTCTGCTTCAGTTTATCCACCCATAAGATGGAAGAAATGGTACTACTGCCTCAGAAGGATCATGATAAGTACTACTTTTTATAATCAGGGCAAAAAAATGTAACTGCCCATACAACAGCAAGATGCCTTTCACTTGTATGAAAAGTATGGTCACTGGTGCATGCAGCGTCCTGCATTGCGAGTCATGCCTAAACTGGCAATCGGACATCCCCTGAGGGCACAGGCCAGGTTTAGGGACCCTCCCCCAGCTGTGCATGAATTTCGGGCACTGGGCCTCTAGTTTCATAAATAACAATGTTTATATACCATTGCGAAAAACACATTCCTGTGGAGTAAAGTTAGCAACATTTAATTTTCACACTATAGCAGAATTACAAGTCTAAGAATGACACAAATTAGAACTTGACTACTTGCTATTATTTTATCAACAAAACCCTACATATGGGGGGAAAACTCTTGACTATTAACGTGGACATTTAAAGCATGACTTAATATGTAATAAAAACAAGTTTCATGTAATAATTCAAATCAGGATACAAAATGCATGTATCAAACTAGAAAATGACCTCTGTTGAACTCCATATTACGTCAAATTTACTCTACACAGGCATTCGCCAACCAGTGGTCCACAGACCACTGGTGGTACACATGGTCCAAAAGGTTGGCAACCGCTGCTCTACACTAAGCATGTCAAACTCACCACGAATTTGACATGCTTGCTCTTCACCATAAATAGTAAGTAAAAAGAAAAGAACTTTAGGTTATTTTTCACAAGTTGCCTCTAAAATGTTAACACTGAAGTATGTACAGAGGTGGGCAAAAGAAGTTTTACAGTTCATATGGAAAACAACACAATAAGTAATAATATGAGAATAAATTTTTCTGTACTCACAACTGTAAACCTAGTTTTGCCCACTCCTGTACGTACTAGAAAACACGCAATGCTCATAATCTATTGACATCCTTGCAAATAGTTTGAAGAAAAGCCAAGAATTTATAATGTCTTACCTGCTTGCACTTCTGGACCGTCTGGCTGTGCTATAACTTTTTGGTGGTGTTTTGGAACGTTTCTTTTCTTTGTCTTCTTTCTTTTTGTCTCTAATAAATGAACATAATTTATGAATGCATTAATAAGTTTCACCTAATTAAAAACTTATACAGTACATCAAATAAACACAAAAGCACAGTGAGATCTAATTCCATTCTTAAAATAAAATGAACATTATTCTGATACTAAATATAGAAATATAATTCGAATGGTATTACTTGTGATTAAAAATTTTTAAGAAAAAAATCCTACTTTTCTGGTATTCTACAGAAAAGTTCTCTCCAATAGAGAGCATGGATTATAGAGAGAAAATGATAAAGGATGTTGGCCAGTTTCTTGATTGACTGGTACAAACACCAATCCTATCTAATAAAAGAGAAACATGATAATTAGTGTATGTCTGCTACCCATCCCACTGGCTAATCAGCAAGATATGGAAATTAACTGCCAGCCAAGATGGCGGCCGGCAGTCATGCAGCTTGAAGCTAACATGAGGCTTGCTTGCCTCAGTGATGGAGGAAACCAATGTTCCCCGCCTGCCTTGCTGGGCTCTGAGCCTGCAGTTTGAAACATTGTTACAAATATAGAAGCTAAACAAAACCCCAGAAACCTGCTTTCAGCCCACAGGGATCTCAGAGCTGGAGTTGAAACAGTGTTTCGACTATAGAACACAAAAAAACCCAGATATCTGCTTTCAGCAACAGAGGCCTTAGAGCTGGAGCCAGAGCTAAAGCTGGCCCAGAATAAAAAAGAAAAAGAAAAAAAGGAACAGTTGGGAGCTTCAGTCACCCGCCAGCCTGAAAACAGCCCTCAGCCTCTCACCCAGCCTGGCCAAGCACCCCAGTGGGGACCCCCACCCTGCAGGGTGGGTGACCAGCTG